>NC_084727.1:10298692-10598692 GCF_033807575.1 Cydia pomonella
GATTAAATTAAGTAACTTTGGCAAAGACACTGGTATTCTGACTAACTCAATTTCGGAGATAATCATTATTTAATTTTTATCTTATAAGGCCCTTACGATCGTGTACACTTGGCTTAGGGACTGTTTACATATTGATTAGTGTTAAGTATGACGTATACATTTGGTACTAAACGTAAGTACTTTCTCGGACGATTGATGTTATAAATGACATTGAAATGTCAGTTTTCAATTGTTTGGTTGAGTTAAACGTAATGCCCGTGTTACAACAGCGCTATATGCAACATTTAATTACATTTTATAAAAATAAAAAAAGTTTTTTTTTATTTTAAAATTAACTACGCCATTTAGTTTCCTCAAACGTACTTACCGATAGCTCGAAGTTAACGGAATTCAATAAAACACGGTGTGTACAATAGTGATATAATCAAGCTTTTCAATCTCGTACCCTACTTAGGCAATGAAGCTAAAAAGCTCTCTATTATATCATAATTGTATAAAATACTATTTAGGTGGCTGCTTAGAATTATAAAACTTAGAAACCTGGTTTCATAATGCCGTTAAACTTGTTAACCCTCTGACCGCCAAAGACGTCAATTGACGCGCGCGGCTCCAGCCCAATATCAACCTTCGTGCATTCCGACAAGGTTGACAATGACGCGCCGCGCACAACGTCCAAAGCGATGATTCAAAGAACAGCTCATATTCTGCTTCTAATGAACATACATATTTAAAACATTCAGTGCCGGGAACCCACCTGGTGGGCGCTCGTGAACTTTGTTCAGATGCTGGACAACCCGCTGGGCGGGTTGTTTTGTATGCAGATATAGACCACCGGTTTCTGGGGTAGTGCGCCGTTTTTTGTCTGGCAGTGAATGTGTAGAATCAGGTGTTACTTTGCGAAAATCCATATTAATTAAAACAAATAAAAATATCACTTTGCTTATTCGAGAAAAGATAACGTGCTAGTCAATCAGTGCTAACCCGTTATACTTACTTGCGTATTTTTACATGCAATTAATGTTCCCATCTTCCCACCGTAAAAATAAATACGCAAATAAATATAACAACCCACCACCGAAAGTACAAAACTCGACAGGTGTATCGCATCTCTACGAGGCATCCTCAGGAGGTGTTGACGGTTCGAAGTCCGACGATTGAATCATGACTGGCTGATGTATGTTTTAATTAACATAAATATATATCCAGATTTAGACGTCGCGGTGGAGAAACCAAAGAAGTCTCCGAAGAAGGAAAAGAAAAAAGTGAAGCGGCGAGAGAAGCGCGGCAAGCGCGAGCTTATGGAGAAGATGAGGAAGACTGGAGAAAGGCTGAGGAAACTGGAGAAAATCGGTAAATCATCTCTATATATTCAATACATTAACTTAACTCTAGCGCCAGCGGATTACTTTACAAAAAATAGGCAGTGAAAATTGAACTAGAAAATAGGATAGGCGGTTTTTATTATAAAATAAATAAATAAATATTATGGGACAATTTTACACAAACCGACCTTTCCGCATAAGTAGCTCGATAAGGCTTGTATTGTGAGTACATTATATATAAAAGGTACATATTGCAATACTTTTTTATGTATTGAAATAAGTTCATTAAAAGAAATGAATGTAATTACGTTCCAATTAAAAATGATATATTTAATTGAAGTTACATTAAATTCCGTTAAAATGGACTAACCCTTGACAACCTTTAACATAACCAATGACGGTTATACACGCGAAAATAAACGAGATGTGTATGCACGTCTAGAACACTTTAGTGTCAGGTAAGAACTTGTTTCCGAAATAGATGAAAAGAAGTATTTAGTATTTACCCGACTGCCAAAGGGAGGAGCGTAATGTTTTTCGAGTGTATGTATGTATGTCTGTTTCTTTGTGGCCTGCTGTAGCATAAACGATTTAATGGATTTTAATTGTATGAGGTATCGTTACATTCGTCTTGATCACGGGAGTGTCATAAGATGTTTTTTTTGGGGGTAACTAATAAAAAGTTATAAATCGGTTTTTTGGTTTTTTTTTTTATAATAATTTGAATATAATTTTTTACTTATAAAAATGGCGTTTGTCTTGGCAAGTTTTAGTTTTGTGGACGGGTATAGTTTATAAACTATACAGGGTATAGTGTATAAATACACAAACAATTTTACTACCTTAGATAATTTTAGACAGATCAAAGATATAAAATAAATTCATTCATTTGTCTTCATTGTCAATATGCCGTACGGGAATTTAAATTAGAGAATGTTTGTTGTAGCAACGGGCTCAAAATCCCCTGCCCTGATTGCCCTAGTTCGGTTTTTTTGCTTTAAAAAGAAGGCAGGCGATCTTGACGTGTCTTTTTATTAAAAATCACTTTTGTAAAATAAGTCACGGCAAGTAGTAACGTAATAGTACATTACGATACAAGTGCGAAAAATAGGAAATTCGAAACGAGTGGCGATAAATTAAAACACGACCGAAGGGAGTGTTTTAAATCGACACAAGCTGCGAATTGCCTATTCGCAAATGTATCGTAAAACGTTTTACAGTACATATGGCCCTTTAAATGTTCGACACAGTAACGTAATATGCTAATTTTCGCACTAGTGCTATAAAGTAGCACCATATGTACTGTAAAAGTAATTATATATAATATTTCTTTTTTTTATACCACGATGGTGGCAAACAAGCATACGGCCCGCTTGATGGTAAGCAGTCACCGTAGCCTATGGACGCCTGCAACTCCAGAGGTGTTACATGCGCGTTGCCGACCCTTTAAAAATCTGTACACTCCTTTTACGACATATATGATCTTTTACATTATTTTGCTTTCATAAGTAGTATAAATTATTTTTATAAGCGTTTTTCAGTAAAGAGACACGTCAAGATTGTTTACCTTTTTTCGAATTATAAAAAGCGAACTATAGTATGCATGTTATTTTGTTAGTGGCCATAGGAACTTTGGTGTTTGGGGTTTTTAGAATCGGCTCGATGACTATTAGTTGCCCGTGGTAAGAAAAGTACAGTCAACGACAAAAGCTTGTATCAAATATTAAATTTTTGCCAAAAACTATTTTTTTTTTCTCTTATTTTACGGTTGGTTTTTCTAACGGTTTTAGACGACGGGACTAGTCACATAATGCGGTGTTTTTTAGCTTTTAGAAAATAAACTGTTTTTGGGGTCCATAACTGCAATATTTTATCATCAACATTTGTTATCGCAGAAATCCAACCAGCAGTGGAGAAGAAGCGAGTGGTGGACGCGGACTACAAGGCGTACAAGGACTGCGTCACGCTCGTAGAGAGCTCGTACGCGTGTCCGTTCGACACTTCTTTCAGCGATTATTTCTGCGTCTATTGCCGACAGGTACTGTATTGTATTGTAATACGGGCGATTTTCCGCAACTCGACGACTGGCGCCTATTTTGCCGACAGGTATCTCTAATAGGGTTGTTTCCAATTTTTTGAAACGCTCGTATTACGTTCTATATTAACTAAAAGTTGCCCTAAAATTCAACTTTTATACTAAAAACGCTGACATTTGTCATTTGTTGTTTATCGCCTAACTGTCAACAGTGTCAATCCGAGAGTTGTGACGTCATCAGAATCTTCAATGACGTTTCGAGTTTGGTCACGTGAGGTGTGCCAAAAGATATTTTAAATTCAATATTTACAAAAATATGGTCAATACAGGTCCCCTAAAAGTAGTTTAACATGTTCTTATAATCCAAAAGAATTTATTGGGATACAATTATGCCCTAAGATTTGTAGATGGAAACAACCCTATTATATAGCAAATACCGTCAACCGGGGTGGTTTCAATCGAATGATAGAATGTGTGGGTAGATATTAAGAAATTGACAGGTAAATCTCTTTTTAAGTCTTATTATTATTAATAATTTATTTAGAAACACAAACAGAAGAAACACATATACAAATAGATTTGAAGTACAATGTAGTTATTAAGTACATAATACTGATTTAAACTTTCACGATTTTTACACATTATTAACTAACACAAACGGGACTTAGTACTCGATTAAGTCCCGTGTGTGTTAGTTAATAAAGTACATAATATTAACATACATACTAACAGCAGAAAGAAAATGAAATCATGGGCCATACCTAAATTCTATTTACCTATTCTATTTATTTATATATTGTCTCTATTCACCCCGTTTGACGATACTTTATTTATTTATTATTTTACTATCATTATTATTATAATTAGATTAGAGTCCTTTGAGTCCTCTGCTTTGAAACTCGACTCAGTTTTTCAAACTCACATATTAAGTCTAAACTCTAGTTCTTTTCAACTTGTTAGAGACTCGAGTCTTTTGTAGGGACTTGAGTCCTTTTCAGAGAGCTAATTTTTTTGTTACCAAAATTTCGAAATGCTTTGTCTTTAAGTGATATTCGTGGATTAGGCACACAAATTGTACAATAACGCATAATTTCTTTACTTTTATTTAGGCTAAACCTATGAAATTGTTGACGGAGTCTTTATTCGGAGACTCGAGTCCTTTTGAGGTCTCTTAAAAAAGACTCGCCTCGGGACTTATAAAACTCGGAAGTTTTTTAGCGCCGAGTTTCGTAAAAACGAGTCGAGTTCTTCAAATTCAGACTCAAAAGACGAGTTCGAGTTCCTACCAACACTACTATGTAAAGTGATGTTCGGTCGACCCCGGTGAATATGTATTTTCATCATTTTCTTTTTTGTTTATGACCATTTATGTACTTAGTGACATCTACCGTAAGAATATTACATTACATACTTAATTTATCCCGTTGACCGCCAAGGAAACGTATAGACGTGTATACACGTCAAGAACTATCGGGTGCACTGATGAATCTGGAAGTATGTACTTTTTGTTATTATTACTTTGCGAGAAGGTTACTGAAAGAGCTTTGATTATTTTTAACCATCGACGCAAAAAAGTTTGACGACCAATGTCTGTCTGCCTGTCTGTGGCATCGTAGCTTTCCAACGGATGGGCCGATTTGATGCGGTTGTTTACGTGAAATCCTTCGGTGTTTCTTAGGTATGTTTGATGAAAATAGATCCAGGAGTTTTAAGAGCAACAGCTCTTTTCCAAAATGATGTTCTTAAGGTATTTTTGGGCGTAGGATTTTTTATATATTGAATAGTTACCGTCATTAAAAAAAGAAAGTGTTGTTTTCTTGTCTATACTGGCATTAGTATTTCAAAAGAAAACCATTTAATGACTTTGTGGGTATATTTTTATACGTGACGTCTAGGATTGTTTTTTCGAAGGTTAACCGAAGCTTATTTTCCAGGTATTCACGGACCCCGACAAACTGCGTGAACACACCCTCACCCACGACCCTGTCGCCTACAAAGACATCGTGACAGCTGTCAAAAAGCTCCCCCAAATCGACGTCCACCGAATAGACTGCCGCCTTTGCTCTGTCAAAATTGATTCCCTTGACACTTTCAAAGATCACCTCAATAATGTTCACGGTATGACATTTTACCCTAACCCTAGCGATTTTCTAATTTACAAACTAACTTTGACAAACTTGACGTGTCTAGAATGTAATCAAACTTTTGGATTTTTCCACGCATTAAGAAAACACATGGCGGAACATTTCGGCACTTGTATCTGCGATGTTTGCGGCGCACATTATTTCGAAGAGCGAATGTTAATTTTACATCAAAAAACACATCAGAGAATCGACGAGAATTTCCCATGCAAAGATTGTGGTAAAAACTTCAAATCTAAGCATAGTAGGTATTTACACGAAGCGCGAACACATAAAAAGGAACCGGCGTATCAATGTGTCAAATGCGATGCTGTATTATTTTCTTATACTTTAAGATATCGTCATATGATTGAGGTGCATGGCGAAGAAAGGCTTTTTCCATGCGAACATTGCGACAGAGCATACGACAGTCGAAAATCACTCCGAGAACATAATAGGCGATCTCATTTAAAAATATTTAAACATCAATGCGATTTGTGCGATAAAAGATTTTACTTGCCTTCAAGACTTAAAGAGCATATGGCTACACATACTGGGGAAAGGAATTATAGGTGTGAATATTGTGGTAAGAGTTATCCGAGACTTAGAGGCTTGAAGGTGCATATGCAGTCGCATGGGGCGGAGAAGAAGTTTAGATGTACTTTGTGTGGGGCAGCTTTTACGCAGAATGTTAATTTGAGGAATCATGTGAAGAGACAGCATCAGGGCTTAGATTTGGATGAATTTCATGATTAATTTGAATATATCAGTTATACAGGCAATACACTAAGTAATCGAATCGAATGTTTCTTTATGTAAGGGTAATTGAACCTAATGTCTGATTGTGTAATACATAAATAAAACCGGCCAAGTGAGAATCGTACTCGCGCACGAAGGGGAAGGGTACCATTATCTATAAAAACGCCAAAAAAGTCATCTGTTGTATCGGAGCCCCATTAAATATTTATTTTATTCTGTTTTTAGTATTTGTTATTATAGCGGCAACAGAAATACATCATCTGTGAAAATTTCTACTGTCTAGCTATCACGGTTCATGAGATACAGCTTGGTGACAGACTGACAGACAGACAGACGGACGAACAGCGGAGCCTTAAATAGGGTCCCGTTTTACCCTTTGGGTACGGAACCCTAAAAACCATTACCTACTGAGGTAGTTTTGAGCTCACCTTACAAATGTTCTTAAGAGTCCGCAGCAAGCTCGGTTCTCCGTACAAAAGTTACGCTCGCATTTTTAAACGACTAGCTAGATTGCTCTGAAACTTTGTACTCACAATAGGATAAGGCATATCTATGCCTGTAATGAGTTTATGTAGCTTCAGATATCATAGTTAAAAAATACAGTGAATTAAGTTTTTCATACAAATCTTGTTTTTGGTCCATTTCGTTTGTTTTATAAGCTGGAGCTATATAAACAAATTACAGGACTAAATAAATATACCTCATGTCATGTCATTGTATGTGCAAATTTTCATTACAATCCAACACGTAGTTTTAAAACTCATTTTAAAACTACGTTTTGGATTGTAATGAAACGAAACTCCGTTTGTATGGGAAGGTGAAACTTGGCCGAGCTTGCTGCCGATCTCAATCTAAACATTTCGATATCGAAAAGACACATAAATCTCAGTATGGCCAATACCATAATATTAAATTTTTTGATCGCCATTTGTTTAAAAAAACGCACATGCCAACGTCATTGTTATTTAGCAAATGTAAACCTTTCTTGTAAGTAAAGTTTGACATTGTACCCAATAACGTTTATAACCGTTCTTGGAGTGTAAGCATGACGCGTTTAGACGTCCTTGACGTTCCAAGGGTTGATCTGCAATATTTGGTAAGCTCTCAAAAAAAATTCAGAAATTTTCAAACCAAAGATTGATTGTTAAGTCTAAGACAAATTCGTGCTTAGAATTTCACAGCTAGCTAATGTATACAGTCGTCTGCGTCTTATGCAGTCACCAGCTCCATTAAAACATGACATGTACACTGTAGGCTGGTAAAACCCGATAGATTCTAACCACACTTTCCTGAGGTCATAAGGAGCAAAAAAATTCATGTGAGTTTTGGTCAAATTCAGGAAAAAAAATTTTTTGGCGAAAAAAAAATTTTTTTTTGCGTTTTCTGCTCACGAAATGTTATTCCTTATTACTTAAACGTTATTTTGGCGAAAAAAATCATTACAACGAATGAGTAAAGTTTTTTTTCTTATTTACACGAGTTTCCTTTAAAACTTTAATGTATGTCAGTAGGTACATATGTCTAAACCAAGTCACATAGTACCAGCATCGCAGCCAAAAAGGCATTTTTCACTAAGTTATTAAATAAAAAAAAATCACAAGAAGTGGCATTAAAACGAGACCGATTTCATTAAACTTTGTTTAAAGTCTGTCGGGTTTTACCAGCCCTCGTATACCTCAACTTCAGCTGTCAAACCAGAGGCGTAATAACTTTCTTAGATTTTACACATCTTATACAACAATGAATCTTTAAAATCATAGCATTTATTATTCATAAATATTAACCTTTTAACCGCCGTAGTCCGATATATAAGACATACAATATCCAGCTCATTTCGTCGCAGTCTGGTAAATAAGACAAAACTTCGTGTACCTTCGTTACGTATCGGTGGCGACACGAACATGCTTAATGAAAAATTCTATGTATAGTTCGTTTTTTTAGAATTAGAAAAAAGGTAAACAATCTTGACGTCTTTTCTTTAAACATTAGTTTATATTACTTATGAAAACAAAAGTATGTAAATAATCGTATATGTTTTGTAATTATACCTAGAGATTTTCCTAGCACGAACGTCATGTTGTTAGTGCTTGACAAAAGAAAAACATCGAACAATCCTGTTATCGATGAGTAACACTTCAACCTTAATAATTTTCCATATTTCCGCTTATTTATTTTATTTATTCGTATGGCATCCGGTATACTCCCATTACATAAGTGGAAGTTGAAAAATCTTTTAGTCAATAAAAGTGGATTCTAAGACTCGAAGCAGTTTGACAGAAAATATGTAAAAAAAACCTGTATGGTGGTTTTATTGTGCGATGGCCATTTTGATGCCAATCTCGGTATATTTGCGTGTCATGGATTTTCTTTTAAATATAAAGTAGGTAGGTAAATTATTAATAAATTAATAAGTTCGTAATTCTAGTTCATTTATTTCCAAACATGCCACATTTGATAAGTCATTATTATGACAGTTATAAGATATCGATAATACAATATATCGATAAACTAAATATCGGATGGAAGTCTCTTGCGTTGCCTTGTTCGTGCTAGAAAAATCTGTAGGTCTATTTTATAATTGACATGTTTGCTGTGACTTTTTTTCAAATATAAATTTTAATCAAAAGTCGTTATGATAGCTTTCCTTCTTTCTAATGTTAAAAATAAAAGCTTGTAAAAACGAAGTATGTATAAGCGGTTAAAAGGTTAAAGGCATCAATTACTACATTTTTAGTATTAAATGTATTAAAATCGTGTATCTAACAATCACTTGCAGTTATAGAATCTCTAATATTATTTTAATGATAATAAAACCCAAAGTATTTTAAAATAATTTATTTTGTAACATAGTTATTTATTTTATTTACGAGTATCTTTTGTGAATAGAGATGGTTAATAAAGATGTTTAGTATTTATGGAGTTTTTTAATACCCAAACATTAATTATACCTAAAATAGTATATTTATTTGCAAGAAATTTAAATTGGATGAATTTCGGACGACCGTCTGGCCTAGTGGGTAGTGACCTTGCCTATGAAGCCGATGGTCCTGGATTCGAATCCCGGTAAGGGCATTTATTTGTGTTGGGCACAGATAGTTATTCACGAGTCATGGATGTATTGAAGTATTTGTATATTATACAGTAAGTACGTATCTTTTTTTTTTTATACCACGTCGGTGGCAAACAAGCATACGGCCCGCTTGATGGTAAGCAGTCACCGTAGCCTATGGACGCCTGCAACACCAGAGGCATTACATGCGCGTTGCCGACCCTTTAAATACCTGTACACTTTCTTTTTTGAAGAACCCCATACTGTAGCCCCTCGGGAAAACCTCGGCAGGAAGCTCATACCACAGACGAAGCGTTAGCGGGAGGAATATCTGAACGTAAAGCAATTAAGCATACTGAAAAACTTTACTATGGGACCAACCCCGAAATTACGAAAAAAATGGACTCTCCCATAGGAAATTTCAACATCAGTCCAGCAATATGTATGAAACAGTCAAATTATTTCTCGCGATTTCAGGTACAGGGTACTCACATAGATGAGATTAACCCCAATTTTTTTTTGTTCAAATCGGTCGATTTGATCATCACGTCTGGACCGGCCTTTATGCGTTCTATACAAGGTGCCCGTGAGCATTGCGAGAGATTTTAACAGTATATTCCTGATCATATTTAAAGACTAAAATGCCCTAAATAAACTTTTTTGGTTTGCGCCTAATTTCAGAGTAAAGCCACTTTAAAAAAAAAAAACATTATTGTAAACTTAGTGCAAAACGCCTTTTTGATGGCGATTCTGCCTCAATGGAACCTAGTCCAAATATCCTTATTGATAGATGTCAAAAAGTGACAAGTAACACTTTGTAAAAAATAGGTTTTACAAAAAAAAGTTCAAATTCTTTTTTAGTTACGGTTTTACAAATAACTAACTGCTTTGGCTCAGCGATCCAAAAAGAATCTTGGCCTCCGAAACGAGAGCCGCCGGTTTTACAAATAGCGTTTACATTTCATGTACAGTCAACATCAAATGTAACGGATCAAACAAGGTGTCAAAAGTATCTACCATTCTCTAACAGCCGTACAAAAAGTGATGGTTCTATATGTAGAACAATTAAGACTGTAAAAGATATATTTCTGAACGTGAATATCAAAGATTTATCTATATTTGAAAAAGTTATCAGGTATATCAGATACTTTTGGTGCGTTGTTTCGTCCGTTACTATTGATGCTGACTGTACCAATACAAGACATCGAAAAAAAAGATTTTTTTTTGTTTATGTGAAATTGACTTAAACTCATATCACATTTTTTTTCCTTCTTTTGGCCTCAGACATGCGTGGTTAAAATCTTTCAGGTTCCTCGTGGGCGACTTCGCCAAGGAAATTTAGGATTTTGATGCCTCTACTAGGGTTTTTATTATTTAAAGGCTTAAAAGAAACAATAACGCTTTATAAATATGTTTAATATAAACATGAGCATGTATGTACGGTTGACAAAAAATCTAATAAATAGGTATGTTTATTTGTTTTCATCACACTTCCTCGAAAAAGATCTTATTTGATGCAGGTATACAGGTGGACAAAGGCATGTATTGTTCCCGAGGGAGCTACACCTTTTTTTTTAAATTGTGTCACTAATTCATACGAACCAAGTAGGTATAAACGAGTTTTACTTTTAAAATACTGACGTTTATAACTTATTTTTATTGTTTATGTTAAAAAATATTTAATTTGATTAATTTCATAGCTGTTTAAATTATTTTTACACAATTTTCAATCGTGGCTAGCGGACGGATGTTTGAAACGTCACCGTATTTAAGAATTATTTTGCTTAAAATGTAGCTGTTTCTTCGCAAGAGTGATGAAAAACATTGTGCGTAACTCCGGCGGTAAAAATTTTGCAAGCTCGAGTCTTTAATGCACTCCAGCCTGACCTCGCTTGCAATATTTTCCCCTTCGTTGCACAATGTACTATTAAACGTCCAGTTAACCTTATGAACGCCAAGTCTATCGTGTGCACCGCGTCATGAACCTTGTCGTAATAGACTGGGATAGAAATTCAAAATTGTGGTTGTGAGAAGCAAATGATGTAACAAGTTGATAAGCGAGTTATTTCAGGGTTTTGGCAATCGCTGAATCCGAAAATTGCTATTAGCACTTCGAATTATCAATAGTTTCCTCAAATTCAAGATGGCCGCCAAAAAAAAAATATATATAAGCATACCATGTGGGGTATCAAATGAAAGTGCGTCTTGAGTAGATAACAAATATATAACATGTTACCATATCTGCACTCACTGGTCAAGCATTTTTTTTAAACATTGAAAAAAAATCAAGTTTAGGAGTTGATTTTGCATTGCCGTAAATTAAAAACGACTAAATGAATTTCTGTAAAACCTTTTATTTATTACTTGGGATGTCCTCTTAATTAATTAAAACGAACAAAGACTTCACCAGAAATATTTAAAAAATAACAGATTCTCAGCCATTTCAACTTTTTACTCATTTAGCCGCCATCTTGGATTTCAGGCACAAGGAGTAATATGTCGAAGTGCTAATAGGGATTTTTAGATTCAGCGATGTGCAAAACCCCGGAAAAGATCTCTTAGCAACTTGTTACATCTTTTGCTTCTCACCATCAAAAATAGAAGGAATTCTGAATTTCTATCTCAGTCTATAATGCAACTGATATTGGAATGTTAGCGGCGCCGGCGCGCGTGTATTGACGTCTATAGCGGTCAAAGGGTTAATCGTACATACGTTCAGCGTATAAAAAAACATTCAAACCGAAATCAAAGCCTTTTTGTTTGAAGTCGGTTCAAATGTTTAAGTTTTTTTAAATAGTAGGTACACTAAAAAATATTCAAATCTGTACAGGCGAACTTAAAACTAATTTAAATATTTTTTACATTGTTTTTTTTTTTTTTTTTATATGGGAGGATTTTCTATAAAAACTTATTCACTTTGTAGCGGCCCCATTATATATATTGGTTAATTTCATTTTAATTTATTACTGCTGAAGCATGATTAGAGCTGACAATGGAGACATGAGAGTAAACCCGTAAAATAGGGTACTTTCCTAATAGGCGTTATCCATTAATTACGTCACACAAAACTTCGAGTTAAACAGAACCATTGGGTAGTAAATTGGTATGACAAAATTTAGTTATTTGTTTTGCAAGGGAGCAAAGTTGCTGTTTAACCGCTCTAATATTGATACCCAACCCGAAAGCGAAAGATTCCAAAATTGAACCACGAGCATAGCGATTGGTTCGAGAAATGGAATCTTGAGCGTTGCGAGGGTTTCAAGGCACGAGGGTTAAACAAACTTTGCCTCCGAGTGACACAAAATTTTTCACCACACCAACGCGAAGAAACTATTAACTATGAAATACAAAAATATTCAAATTAAATCAAATCCAAATGGATGTAATAATAAAATTATCATTCAAAGTCATCATTTAAAAGTCAATTCTACTAGCTAACATAAGGCAACAACTCAAAATTTGTATCTGATTACTTTGCCCACATGTGGATAAAATGCAACATTCCCATTAGTTTTGCTTCAACATTTCTTATGCGAACTGCCAAGGAGTGGAATGCCCTGCCCGAGTCTGTTTCCGCATGAGTACAATCTGGGTCTCTTCAAGGCTAGGGTAAATAGGTATCTCATAGGTAAGTTCCACCGTAGACCGCATCATCACTTACCATCAGGTGAGATCGTGGTCAAACGCTTGCTTATCGTTATTAAAAAAAAGAACAATCAAGAGGGCCTTTACCAGTTGGTGTGGTGAAAATAATTTTGGCACATTGTCAGTAGAAAAAGGTGGTAAAAAGTTTCACGTCTGCCGCGTAACCTACAAAATTGGTTTGACAAATTATAAAAACATTACCCAAATTCCGAATGTTGGCTCTTCATATGCCCCTTCAAACTACAATTCTGAATAAAGGCCTGTCCACACACATGGCACCTATACCTCCGGTCGTTCGTATGAATTCTCATATGGTCTTTAAGTGTCTTCAGTCTGGGGTAAGTCTTCTCGCACACTTTACACTTGAAGTTGCGTTCTCGCGTGTGAGTGGGCATGTGGTTGTTCAGGGCGAAACGGGTGAAGAACTTCTGACCGCAGAATTGGCATTCATACCTGGGGACAAAATATTTATTAAATAAATAAATATTATAGGACATTATTACACAAATTGACCAAGTCCCACAGTAAGCTCAATAAGGCTTGTGTTGAGGGTACTTAGACAACGATATATATAATATACAAATATTTATAAATACTTAAATACATAGAAAACACCCATGACTCAGGAACAAATATCCATGCTCATCACACGAATAAATGCCCTTACCAGGATTTGAACCCGGGACCATCAGCTTCGTAGGCAGGGTCACTACCCACTAGGCCAAACCGGTCGTCAAGATATTAGATATGTATTTATGAATTAAAGAATAAACTAAATATTATCAATTGGGTATAGGTAAAAAACTTAAGTAAATCACCTGTTGTGTGTAGTTGTGACGTGTTCGAATAGACATTTGTTTTGTTTGCGTGTGTCTGTTAAACATGTATTGTCTATTCGAACACGTCACAACTACATACAACAGGTACTTAAGTTTTTTACCTATAGTAAAGCTTTCCAGGTAGATTTTCGTACATTGACCCACCTGCTAACTCTATCAGGGATCGGAAACCGGTATTTTTTGTATGGGAACGAAAACGGTATTTTTTCGTTCTTTGTTAATTATATCATTCCTAATCGGGCAATCTAATAATACGAAGTCGTTATCTAAAAACACAACTGAGTCCTACATTTTGAGTATAAAATAAACCGAAATATATGGTTATATCGATGTTTTTGCAAAAAACCGGTTCCGATCCCTGAACTCTATTGCACGCCGAAAAAGCTTGTAAAAATAGACATCCGAAAAACGTCCCAGTTTTCTTCGCAGGATGATGTGGGAGTCGAAAAATCGCAACAATGAGTACGTTATTAATTATCAATTTGCAGTATACTATACCTGTAGTCTTTCAAATGATCCTTCCGCCTGTGTATGGTGAGCGTTCGTCTAGTGCCAAAAACGCGTTCGCACAACGAACAGGGGAACGACAGCGGTGCGTCGCCGTGCACCTCCACCAAGTGTTTCAGCTTTTGCGTGTACGACATCAGTTTCACGTCGCACTTGGGGCAGAACACGCGGCCTCGCTTGTTGTGCACCCGGTCGATGTGGAGGTCCCTTGAAAGTTATAGGTAGTCAGGGGCCATTCATTAATTACGTCACACGTTTAGGGGGGGGGGGGGTGGGGGGGGGGGGGGGATACAGAAAATGTGACATGGGGGAGGGGGAGTGAGCGTGACGTCACTTTACTAATAAATATTATAGGACATTATTACACAAATTGACTAAGTCCCACAGTAAGCTCAATAAGGCTTGTATTGAGGGTACTTAGACAACGATATATATAATATATAAATATTTATAAATACTTAAATACATACAAAACACCCATGACTCAGGAACAAATATCCATGCTCATCACACGAATAAATGCCCTTACCAGGATTTGAACCCGGGACCATCAGCTTCGTAGGCAGGGTCACTACCCACTAGGCCAAACCGGTCGTCAAACTAGTAGACAAAAATTGTTTTGATTTTCGGGATATAAACCGTGATTACCTTTTATATTGTTACACAACTTGGACACCCACCCGCTATCTCCAGTTACCCGTGAACAAGATGCATGTAACTGCGTCGAAATATCGGGAGCTCAATAAAAACAATATAAAAGGTAATCACCGTTTATATCCCGGTCGATTTAAGTCTAGTGAAACTAACCGTGAATCATTCAAAGCTGTTGATTATTTTGTATTAGCGACCGGTTTGGCCTAGTGGGTAGTGACCCTGCCTACGAAGCTGATGGTCCCGGGTTCAAATCCTGGTAAGGGCATTATTCGTGTGATGAGCATGGATATTTGTTCCTGAGTCATGGGTGTTTTCTATGTATTTAAGTATTTATATATTATATATATATCGTTGTCTAAGTACCCTCAACACAAGCCTTATTGAGCTTACTGTGGGACTTAGTCAATTTGTGTAATAATGTCCTATAATATTTATTTATTTATTAGCAGTACAGCTAAATAACTAGTTTTTGCAACAATATATAGCTTTTATCCGTGAAAATTTATTCCTAATCGTTTGTGACATAAAATTTCTAAATTGCTATTATTACAAATTGTTTTTATTACAATAATAATACTGCATTCGAATCGCTTATTATGTTAATAACAAGATTGCTGGCGGTTGCTAAAAGTAAATTAAAAAAAATAAAAATTGTTTATTTCAAACTAGTGAAACTTAAAAAATTTAAGAAGACTATGTTAGTTCATTTACATACTAAATATAATGAAAACAAAAGTGAAAAAAATGGGAAACATTCCATTGGCAGAAGCAAGGAGTGAAAATAATTTATTCACTACTTGGTCCTACCAATAACCACATCAACCCAGTACTTTGCTATCTATAGGGCCTGCGTTAAAATCCTGGTAAGGGAATTTATTTGTGTGATGAGCACGGATATTTGTTCCTGGGTCATGGATGGTTTCTAGGTATTTAAGTATTCATAAATATTTATATATTATATATATCGTTGTCTAAGTACCCACAACACAAGCCTTATTGAGCTTACTGTGGGACTTAGTCAATTTGTGTAATAATGTCCTATAATATTTATTTATTTCAGTAAACTAGTGGCTCTAAGCGGTAGACCGATGAGCTTAAAAAAATGCTTACTTCGGTAAATCATTATCACAGCGAACTCAATAGTCTTAAGCTTAAGTTCTTTACGCCAATTTACACCATGTTGAAAATTTTAAAAAATCGAAATGGCAGAAAAAATCTTACAAAATTTTAGTGGGTCCACACAGAGCGAGCATACGCGCGAGGCAATTTCCTCACACACAAAACTACCAGTGTATACGTGCCTCGGCCGAGTGTGGATCCGCCTAATCGATTACGAAATGAGACCTGCAAAGGAGAAAATCCGGACATACGAAGGCATTTTTTGCCCAAGCTGAAACGTAGACCTTCGCTAACGCTCGGTCAATAAACCCTTTACGATGTTTTAAAAAATTGCTAATTGTGGTCAGCTTAACGAGAAACTGTTTTGTTATAACAAAAAGTTAGTTTACAGTACATATGGGGCTACTTTATAGCACTAGTGCGAGAAGTAGCATATTACGTTACTGTGTCGAACATTTAAAGGGCCATATGTACTGTAAAACGTTGTACGATACATGTGCGAATAGGTAATTCGCAACTCGTGTCGATTTAAAACACTCCCTTCGGTCGTGTTTTAATTTATCGCCACTCGTTTCGAATTTCCTATTTTTCGCACTTGTATCGTAATGTACTATTTTATTTTACTTGGATAAAATTGAACTTTAACCCTTTAACAAGAAGACGAGTATCAGAAATTACGGAAAATTGTACCATGTCATTTTAAAATGAAGTTTAAAATCATTTGTGCCACATAAAATGGAAGTTTTTTTTTTATACTACGTCGGTAGCAAACAAGCATACCTGATGGTAAGCAGTCTCCGTAGCCTATGTACAGCTGCAACTCCAGAGGAGTTACATGCGCTTTGCCGACCCTAACCCCACCCCCCTCGTTGAGCTCTGGCAACCTTACTCACCGTCAGGAACACAACACTATGAGTAGGGTCAAGTGTTATTTGGCTGCGGTTTTCTGTAAGGTGGAGGTACTTCCCCAGTTGGGCTCTGCTCTAGATCTGGAATGACATCCGCTGTGCTGTGCCCTACCACACAAGGCGAGATCACATTCACATTGCCCATACCTCTCTTTTGGACGTAGTTTAAAGACATACCCGGGTCAAAAAGTTTACCCATTAAAGGGTTAAATGGTACTTTTGGTCACTTTTATCAAAAAAATCTACACACTTACCTGTTATACTGCGCTTTAAAAATCTTCCCGCAAGTCTCACAAGGAAAATCCCCCTCTTCATGTCTCTGCTGATGCATCACGAACCTGCCCTTATCCACAAACCCCAACCCGCACGTCTCACACACGTAATTACTAAAATGCTTGTTCATATGTTTGTTCAAAGCGTGAAAATACGGAAACACTTCATCACACAACGCACATTGCTGTTCGTTCAAAGTCAATCTAAACGGTAAGATCAAGTCTTTCGCGTTAAAATAATATTTCTTATTATGCACCATTGTTATATGCCGTTTAAATTCTTCTAAATCACTGATCTTCTCAGTACACAATCTACAGTCGATCCTCGTCAAATCCATTTTGATCATTTTCTTATGTTCGATGACTTTGAATTTCTTCGGATGGTGTTCGGAGATGGTGTGGTGCCGGAGACCGGTCGGGTCGGAGAAGTTGGCGCCGCAGTAGTAGCACAACAGGTGGTTGTGGCGACACTTGAACGGGCAGATGAAGGAGTTCTCGACGACGGTGACGACGTTCGTGTCGATCATGTATGATGGGTCGCGTTCGCGCATCAGCTGCTGGACTTTGGACATGGGGAGCGCTGGAACAAGGAGAAAACATGTTAAGATTGGGTCTATAAAAAACATTACATATTAGTAATTTTTATTTAAAAACCGAGCAAGTGCGAGTCGGACTCGCGCACGAAGGGTTCCGTACCATTATTTATAAAAACGGCAAAAAAAATATGTTTGTTGTATGGGAGCCCCCCTTAAATATTTATTTTATTTTGTTTTTAGTATTTGTTTTTATAGCGGCAACAGAAATACATCATCTGTGAAAATGTCAACTGTCTAGTTATCACGGTTCATGAGATACAGCCTGGTGACAGACGGACGGACGGACGGACGGACAGTGAAGTCTCAGTAATAGAGTCCCGTTTGACCCTTTGGGTATGGAACCCTAAAAAGACAAGGTATTTGAACAAGAATATAGGTGCGTTATATTTAATAAAAAGTAACTTAGTCAACTTTTCTAGATCTAGACGATTTCTTTATATGTAAAATAACTAGTTACTGAACTATTATAGTTCTACACTATTAAATTAAAAAATGAATATATCAAAATAAAATAAAAACCTGACATGTTTTTTTTTCTTGCACCGCCACTTTACCGATGAACAAGTTGAACTCATCCAAATCATTGAACCAAGTTCGAAATAGAGGTGGATTATCAAATAAACTTTGTAGCCACAGTAAATTTACTGCCATTTGACTTTGGTCCTTATTCTTTCACTGATATGATGCCAAAAACACTATTCGTGGACTCTAATCAAAATCTCCTCATGAATGAAATGCTTAGCTCCTTACCTTATCTAGATACCCTAGCACACCACACTATGCTTCACCCTCATATGTCCCCTCCAGCTACACCGCTGCACGAACCCCACCCCGCACTCCTCGCACCTGAACCTCCTCTCCTCGTGAACCCTCATGTGCTCCCGCAGCGTCTTCCTCCTCCCAAACTCCTTCGAACATATCTCACATCGAAACTCCCTACTCCCCGTATGCTTCACTGAATGGTTCTTTAATTCCTGTTTTTCGAAAAACGACATGTCACAGATTGTGCATTTATGGGGTCGCTGCATTAAATGATCTCTTTGCACGTGTATGGTTAGCAGTCTTTGATTTTTAAACGTCTTTTCGCACGCTTGACATTTAACAGCGCTTGAAACTCCATGTATCGCAAGCATATGATGTTCTTTAGTCCTATAACATTTGAAACGCTCTTTGCATATGCCGCATTTGTTTAAAAAGTTAGAATTGGCGTATATATGTACGAAGCGTTCGTGTAGCTTCTTTTTCTGCTCTGTATTAAAGCTTTTTGTACAATATTCGCAATTAAAAACACCAGTTTTATGCATATTATAATGCTGGACTAACATTCTTTTATTCGGATATCCCGTTTCGCAAACATCACAAATGTAATTTCTAAAATGAACGTTCATATGTTCTTGTAAACTTCTAAATTTAGTAAAAATCTTTGCGCACACAACACATTTTAAGCCATCATCAAACTTGAACGGAAGTATATGACTCTTCACATCTGTATGTAATTTCTTCTCATGTTTTAATTTTAAATGTTCTATTAAATCGTTCAGCTTGTCCATTCCTGCACGGCACAACATACACTTTAACCCAGTTATATCTAATCTCACAAGGAACGCAAAAAGCAAATTCCTTTGCATTAATACTTTTCGTGTTTTCACATCATGTTTTGTCAATGTATGCGTTTTTAAATCATTAGGGTTTGTGTATATTTCCGTACAATAGCAGCATTTGTATCCAAAACCGCTGAAACAGCGTATGGGGGTGGCATTAGAGCATTCTAGAAGGATCTTTATATTAGCGCGGTGTTTCTTTAGCTCGGCCTCGTCTTCTGCGCTCATTCTGCGGTCTTGGTCCAGACCTACAAAGAAAAGAACACGTTATTATCGCTCTTCTTTCTTCTGTGTCCTCTTTTGGCTTACTTCAATGAATTTCTAATGTTTTTCACTGAATTTTAGGAGTCTTATTTGCTTAGATATTATATTTTTTTGTGTCTTTAGGTATATCCTCATTAGGATTACATGTTTTTATGGCAGTTTTCGTACCTATACCTTGGTATTTTTGCTTATATCATGATGATATGTTTTCGATATCAAACGCTTGCAAGATGCGAGTATCACTCTTCCAGAGTGCAGACAACGCGCCCAAAACCTCTAGGTATAGGTAGTTTTTTGTTCGAGGGATACCTGAATAACCCTTTTGGTCGTTTTATTTAATCGTGGTAAAAAAACATTCAAGAAGATTTATAGCGTTTTTCTTGCTTTCTCGTCCTCTCCCCTCTGGTTCGGTACTCCTGTTATAAAAATAGAATAGTGTCCTACCGAAACCGGATTTTTTACCGAAACCGAAGGTTTGGTTTTCTTCTAGTTTCGGTCGAAACCGAACCTTCGGCTGAAGCATGTCTAAACCGAAACTCGGGCGGATATTACCGAAAATAGGTACGGTCACGTCTGAAAATATCATTCGAAAAAAGTGCCAAATATAGTTTATACATATTTTTGGCACATTTTCGTATCGATATTTTCAGGCGTGACTACCTGCACTCATAGAGAAATAAGTAAGCATGGAGTGCTTACTTCATACATCAGTTTTCTTACCATAACGCTTATTGTTTTCGTAGTCGACATCTAGCGTCAAGTAGCGGATTTATTAGTACTGCTAGCAGACACGAGATGTCACAAGTGTCGCAACTGACGAAAAGTGTATTATATATATTACTCAACAATTTACAACTATATTACAAGCCGAAGAAGACGAAAATATAGTTCCGGTTAATCCGATTATAATATTAGCTGAAAATTGTTGAGCATTAGAGTTTTCGTTCGTCGCGACATCTATTGTCAACTAGCAGTACAGTAGTACACACTTGATAAGGCGCGTCGATGTACCTGCGCAGAAGATGAGTTTTAAAAGCGCGCGAAATGGTGTTGGCCAATCATCACGCTCCACGCAGCGCGCGTCTTTTTCCGGGTTTGCTATTGGTCACTAGCCGTCGCTATGTTGGCGCGCACCGCATCGCATGTTAGTCAGCCGCCATATTGTAATTGCAGAGAGACGTGGCTCGTGCGAGTGAGACGGAACTAACACCTGTAGTGTACTATAGACCTTGCGCTGTGATCTTACGGTTGATTGTAAGTTTTAAGTTTTCTTTCGTTAATTTTCGGAGCCGTATTTTCTTTCTGCGCGAACGAAGATTCACGACGCGCCTTATCAAGTGTGTACTACTGTACTGGTAAATCCGCTACTCGACGCTAGATGTCGACTACGAAAATAATAAGCGTTTTGGTAAGAAAACTGAGGGCCTACCGCAAACCACGTTCGACGTGTTGCCTCTCTGTTGCACTTGTAGATTCAGATGCAAGTATGACAGGGAGGCAACACGTCGACGAGTGAGCACTCTATGCTTACTTATTTCTCTATGCTATAATGTTGTAAGAATGCGCGCGGCTGAAATATTCGGCAGTCTTTGGGCCAAAATCGCGCATTCGGCTTAAACATCGCGACCGAAAGGTTCGGTGGTTTTTTAGCCAAAATCGAACTTTCGGCTGATAAATGATTTTATGCCGAAACCTGCCGAATCCGAAACTGACATTTCTGTCGGACACTAAAATAGAATCGTGTATTGTATAGTCGTTAGACTTGTAGCTGGCCCCGAGCAGCTAATCCTTTGTCTATTGTTAACTAAAACCGCGCGTGCCACTACCTGCAAAAAAAGGGTCCGGTCACTTCAACCGGTTAGGGGGCGTCCATAAATTACCTGAGGTGTTTTTTTCAATTTTCTGACCCTCCCTCCCCCCTTGGTGAGATGTCGTGAGATTTTATTCAACCCCCTCCCCCGTCCCCCAATCTCACGTGAGATTTTTCAGAATGTGGGTTTATTACGTAAACGCATTGGATTGTTTATTGTAAAAAGAAAAAACAATTTGGTTCGTGCTTTTATTTACGACTAGTTTAAGCATGTACATACAATTTGGATTAAATGGACCAAAATAGTATAATTTTTTTTTGTTTCAATCAGAGAATAAATTGCGTGATATTTGTCGAGACCCCCCCTCTCCCCAACGTGAGATTAGATGAGATTTGACTCGACCCCATCCCCCCTTTAATCATCTCACGTAATTTATGGACGCCCCCTTATTGAATTACAACTCCTATGGTAATTGAAATACGATTCAAAATGAACAAATGGAAATATAATTTGCGATTTCTTGTGTGGTTGTCGTCGTCGAACGCTACCGAACCAGTCTAACATGTGTCCTCGATATGCGCAACAAAGGCGTGTTATCGGAGAGCGCATCTACACTGGTTCTTTGAGCGTTGGACTAGCCCGCGCTCAGGTGCCAATTAGAATTATACGACCCTTTTTTTGCAGGTAGTAGCACGCGCGGTTTTAGTTAACGATAGACAAAGGATAAGCTGCTCGGGGCCAGCTACAAATCTAACGACTATACAATACACGATTCTATTTTAGTGTCCGTCCATTTAGTTGTAAATGCCTGAAATAAATGATTATTTAATTATGTGTACATACCGGGCGGTTGGTCGAGGGGCGGACGCCGGCCGTTGCTCGCGCGAGTGTTGCGCCGCCGCAGCGGCATGTCGTCCGAGTCCGCTGGGGACTCGCATTCCGCGCGCTCCGCTGGAGGAAAAACGATACATTTGAATATGTGGTTTAGGTAATAAATATAATATTTATATATCAGATCAAAACACTTACGTTGCTCTGGTTCATCCATATGCTCGTTAAGATCAAGGTCATGATCCCGGTCGTCCAGGTGGTCGGGGCCGCGCGGGGAGGCCCCGGGCTCGTCCGGCGGCTCCGGCTTGATCTCCACTTCCAGCATGGCTGACGCGTCTAGGCGCGCTTGCTTGTCTGTACAATACCAAAGAGAATTAAGAAGACCAAAAGTGCTCACTGCATACAACGGTTATGTTACCAAAAATACTATTATTTTCGTAGTCTACATCTAGCGTCAAGTAGCGGAACTCTCAGTACTGCTACTCGACAATAGATATCGCGGCAAACAAAAAGTCTAATGCACAACGATTTTCAGCTAATTTTATAACCAGAGTAAGCGTAGGAGTTGAAAATAGAGTTCCGACTACGAAAATAATAAGCGTTTTGATATCAAATCTCAAATCTATGTACTTCTTAGTTCTCTATGACAATATTAAGGTGAGAATACATTTAAAAGTGGTAAAATTACTGCCGTGGGTAAGACTTGAACTCACGGCTTCTGCATTAATAGCATCGTTCGCAGACGTTTCTGCTTGTTTAAATTAATTTAATATTATGATGGTTGGTTGATGGAAGCGGTGGTGGCCGAGTGGATATGACGTCCGACTTTCAATCCGGAGGTCGTGGGTTCAAATGAGTTTTTCGGAACTTATGTACGAAATATCATTTGATATTTACCACTAGCTTTTCGGTGAAGGGAAACATCGTGAGGAAACCTGCATACATCTGCGAAGAAATTCAAAGGTGTATGTGAAGTCCCCAATCCGCATTGGGCTAGCGTGGGGACTATAGCCCGAGCCCTCTCGCGCATGAGAGGAGGCCTGTGCCCAGCAGTGGGACGTGTATAGGCTGAATTATTATTATTATTATTTTATTATGATGGTTTGATTGTCATACAAAAAACAATTGCGTTTTATTAAGTCATTAGTCATTAGCAGGGGTCGGACAAAAAGTGCGGATGACGTAAAAATGACGTAATCTTGCACACAGGATGATGTTTGAGTTTGTATTTAAACTTCCGTGTGACATGTAGTAACAAAGTAGTATTAATGAAGTAACAAAATAATCGTAAATAAATCCATGGAATTAATAATACAGGTGGTAGGGTGATGTAGTGAATAAAATAAATTTCACGAAACTTGTTACCATAAGGTATAATTATTTGAAATTAGTTAGAACAAGTCTGTGGGATTGCTACAATATTCGAGTAAAGATGACATTTTAGAGCGTTTTCTTATACATTAGTAAATATAAATTTTAGCTAAATATAATCGTGAAGATACAATAGATAAACAATAACGAAGTCAATTTATTGTTCATCTGATTGACAATGTGTCAGTCAAAAACGTACTTACTCATTTCAAGTGGCGATATCGTTTAATAAAGAGGTTGATAAATGATAAGTGATAATTGTTTATGAAAATCAAAAATACTATTTGAAATCATCCTATAAGTGGTTTGACGTCATCCGCACTTTTTGTCCGACCCCCATTAGACACTTTTACTGCACATTAAATGTATGTTTACGTGTATGCGTTAAATTAAAAGAAAAACTTGTTTAATACAGAAATAACGCAAAATACGTTATTTTGGTGTTACATTGATAATAGTACATTACGATACAAGTGCGAAAAATAGGAGATTCGAAACGAGTGGCGATAAATTAAAACACGAGTTGCGAATTACCTATTCGCACATGTATCGTACAACGTTTTACAGTACATATGACCCTTTAAATGTTCGACACAGTAACGTAATATGCAAATTTTCGCCCTAGTGCGGTAAAGTAGCACCATATGTACTGTAAAATAAGTAACGTTTTTTTGAGTGACTTCTGTATAAATTTCATTCGTTCCGAAATGCTCTTTCAAACTTAACAATTTTATCAAAATCCGCGAAAAAAAAACGACAATAACAATCGGCCCATAGTAGGTATGTGACCTATCTATGAGTATTTTCATTATTTATTTTCACACTCAAAAAAACGTAAGTCCGAATGGGAGTATCCCAATGCAGGACAAATTTTTCCCCTTAACAGCTTGATGGCTCGGTTTCATTGGTCGATAACTCGGTCGATATACAGCATGCGGGTGACTCCCCGCAGGCGGTAAGATGGTATAACGACTATTGAAACTCATAATGGCATGCGTTTTGGAAATCTCCCGCACCCCGCAAACGAGCCATATCAACCAATGAAAACAGTTCCCCGAATGCGAGCCCTATGGCATGGTTTATGGAGATCTCCCGCACCCCGCACGCGGGCCCTATCAACCACTGAAACTAAGCCATAATACGATGATATGTGTGAGCTAGTCTCTGACCGAAACCGGATTTTTTACCGAAACCAGAGCCGGCCGAAACTAGAGCAAAAAGAAGCAAAACGAATTTCAGACCAGACACTAAAAAAATGGTAATTGCCACATTGGTTGTTGTGGAGTGTGTGTGTGTGTGTGTGTGTCCATCAAAAAAATTCTGCTGTGTCACCAAACTGCCCAGAGTGTAATTAAGTAGATGTCCACCATATTTTGATGGAATATGTCCGCAACGAGGCGAGGCGCTGGGGAGTGATATGACATTTTACAAGTCTACTAACATGGGTTCTTATAACATCATCATGGCATGGCTTTTGTCAGAGTGACCAGGATGATGAAAAGATAAAGAAATAAAGATAAAAATATGTTTATTGCACAAAAAAGGACACAGAAAAAGTATACAGCAGTTGTTTTTAGGAGTTGGTGCATAACTAGGTTAACAACAGAGTTTCCAGGAGTCCCCGCACTAGGCTAGACCAGATGTACATTTAAATGTTATGCAAGTCAACGAAAAACTAAAATATTTTTTTATATTCAGATTATTTTTATATTTTGTAGATTCAGGTTTATACCTATGTTGATACATGCAATTTTCAGTATAAAAATAATGCAGTACCTAGTGTAGGTAATTCTGTAGATCTCATTACAGGAGTGACGTTGTCACTAAACACCATTCTTAAAAAAAGAAATAGATTTGAAAAAAGCTGTTGTCCAAGAATCCGCAAGCATGATTTTTTCTGGTCCTGCCAAGTGATGTAGTGAAAAAGAAAGATGATTGATAAAAATATAACTACCTGCAGCCTCTGTCTCACACATCCGCAGCTGAAGGAACGCAGCCTCGCAGCGAAGCACCTGTGCTCGAAATGCGGCAGCCTCTCTTAGACGACCAACACATGTTGCACAGACCAGCCGAGCTGATGGCTTGTCATCTAAATGTGACATCTACAGACAAATTTAGTTTTTTAATAAACTTATGTTATCCATCACTGTCATATTTCATGTATTTGCTGTTTTATAAATAAGGGACTTTTTATTTTATCCTGGACTGTGTGGAGAAAACTGTAAGTGTAGATGTGTTCTATAATGCAATATTATCTTAGAATCGGTAAACATTTTATTTCTATTTATTTTGGAGTGTGTTTTGGATGTGTGAGTACATTTCAAGTGTCTCTAGATTAATAATGACCAATATGAGTTCAATGTGGATCATTTTAGTTGTATTCAAATCTTTCACTATTTTAGCTATCTGAATTGATAGTTAAAAATGTTATTATTGGTTGGACTGTAACATAGGAGGTCACAACGTAATTTTTTTTATATTCCCTTCTCTTCGCAATTATTTATTAGCTGGGTCCACACAGAGCGAGCATACGCGCCAGGCAATTTCCTCACGCACAATACGGCCAGTGTAGACGTGTCTCGGCGGAGGCGGCGCGCGTCTTTTCCTCGCCCGAGTACGCCACCTCGGCCGAGGCACGTCTATACTGGCCGTATTGTGCGTGAGGAAGTTGCCTCGCGCGTATGCTCACTCTGTGTCGACCCGGCTATTTATAAACAAAACTAAACTCAAATGTAAACCATTAGTATCCATAACGTAATTGTATGGATATGCATATTAAACTATAATATTCTCATACAATTCAAGTATTTTCTTACCAATAGCCCAAAACAATCCATGATCATATCAGCATAGACTTCCTTTTGCCCCATGCACTGATATTCGACGTTCAACAAACGGCATCGCTTCATGGAGCCGCAGCACCGACATACGCCAGGGTCGAAAACCGGCCCTTTGCCTTTATCAACACTCATTATTATCAAATTAGATTCATATTTAACTTAGAAACAGTAATATTTTATGGGTTTTTGTGCGAGAATATTATTCTTTGTGCCATTCTCTTGGAGTTTGCGTTTTGATATTGCATTTTCGTCTCAATATGTCAAATTGCTTTGTTTCATTGTAGTGATTCTACTAGTCAACAGATGGCGAAATAGTTGAATGGGCATATTCGTGTCCGGGTTAGGAAAATGTACTAATGTTTTTACATTTATTAGTCAATTATTTTTATGGCTTTAGCCTATTTTTGCACCTGAAATGTATTTTTTTTATTTATATTTCATCATCAAAATTACCAAAATAAATTTCCAGGTATTCTAAATTATTTCAATAATCAAAGCGTGTTATTTCTGAACGAAAGAAAACAAACATGCAAATGTGTCAAACGAATGTCTGAAATGAATGTCCATTTGTCCAAGTTGGGTTGGCTAAATACACATTCATTTAATCGGAATATCCTAAAACAATGAGTGCCCCGAGTCGTAAAGGGCCCGTATTTGACCCAGGCCTCTGTCGCTGCTGCGGCTCTATCAAGAAATGTCGTCTGTTGAACGTTGAGTACGAATTTCAGGGTCAAAAGGAAATGTATGCTGATATGTTTATAGATTGTTTCGGATTGATGGTATGTTGAAAAAAATCAAAGACCGAACTACTTTTATGACTGTTAGTATGAAGCTTCAATAACCAGCAACTTAGGCTACGTAATACCAAACTCTTTGGACGTGTTACCTACTTACATTACTGAACATTTTATACTCTATTTTCGAAATGATATGAAATCTTCTGAAATCCAATCTCTGAGATTAAAAGTGTGTATACATACATTTTTCAAATTTTTTCAGCTGTCCCATTTAGATGGGACGGTGGAGACAGAGCGCCTCATATGTGCGACGTGTGTTGGGCGGCTGCGGGACGCTTGCGCCTTCCGCGAGCAGGTGCTGCTGTGTGAAGACCGGCTGCTACATGCCTCCATACACATTCACCAACCCAGCGGTAAGCATTACCTACACAGATATATGCTCCATGTGCATAAGTCAACAGGTTTGCTAAAATGGCATAATAATTTATTTTGTGTTTATGGATTTTTTTCCTGGGTTATAGATGTTTCATATATTTAAAATATAAAACTACTTAGAGGACCAAAAGGAGGTTATACATTTTGATCTGATCGACTACAAGAGACGGGGGTGAGATGGTAACGTAGATTGCATCATAATATTTAACTATCTGATCTGTGTAAAATGTTACACAATAAATTTTTCGGCAATTAAGATATTTATTTTTTGGCAGTCTTCAACTGTGTTTCTCCAGAAACTTCCTGCCTCACACAGCTGAACTGTGGAATGAACTGTCACT
This sequence comes from Cydia pomonella, assembly GCF_033807575.1. NCBI lineage: Eukaryota > Metazoa > Arthropoda > Insecta > Lepidoptera > Tortricidae > Cydia > Cydia pomonella. The sequence continues at coordinate 10,326,749 of NC_084727.1, forward strand.
CCATATTATAACACCAATACAACTTCAACAACAGAGCGTAATCCCTCTGTTTTTGCCGGTGTCCATGGGTCAGTAGTGGGCAAAGTAAGGCCAGCAGGCCTGGGTCAGTTCTGGCCCAAGAAAGGATTTTATCCAGATAAAATAAGAAGTATATGGCATTGGTATATCATTATAAATACATTTTTGCTGCAATTCTGGCCCTCATGAAGAAAGTTTGCCCACCACTGCCTTGCTATGGGCAATGGTTTGATTGCTTAGTGCTTACCATCAGATGCTTTGTCTGTTCTTTGCCCACCTATATTGTAACGAAACTAAATAAAAGTTTGTAAAAAACCTGATGACCTGCTTTCAGATACCAAGATCGAAATCGAGCTGAAGCCACGAGAGGTGAAGGTAGAAATGGAGCCAGCGGAAGATCCTCCAGATCCCAGCATCAAGGAGTCGGAGCCAGTTGATGAGTTGGATGCAGATGTTGGTGATGATCACTGTGAGTTGTATATTACTGTATATTATGTGTATATATAAATGGTATGCTATTTCATACATTCAGTACTATTTTAAATTGTATTTTTTTATGCGTGTTATATTGTTAATTATAAGATGTAATGTTTTGTCCCGCCTAATTTATTGCCAGTCCCATTTATTTCTGTAAAAATCACATTAGTTATATTATTAATATTAGGCAATATGTTAGTACAGTCAGCATCAAAAGTAGCGGATCAAATAACGTTTCATAAGTATCTACCATTCTGTAACAGCTTAACAAAAAGTGATGTCTTTAACATATAACAACTAAGACTGTAAAATATATTCTTTTTAGCAAGAATTTTAGAAATGTATCTATATGTGGAAAAGTTATAAGGAATATCAGATAATTTTGACGCGTTGTTTCATCCGCTACTTTTGATGCTGACTGTACCAACCAAATCAGCCATATTTCCTGCTATTCCATTTCAATTTTCACACAAACTTGTTTCAGTATCGGACATAGACATCAAGGAAGAAGTCGTGAAGCCCCGTAAGGAAAAGAGAAAGAAAAAGAGCGAGCGAGAGGCACAGAAGCGGTTCCGCTCTCTCGGCAACAAGCTACGGAGCCTGTTGGAGCAGGACGGACCGTGTACTTACGGTACGATTTGTCTATTTTTACAAGATTTTATGTAACAAAATTAACGCCGTATTGCCTCGGCGAGGCATGTCTCCGAAGAACGAGATTCCTCGCGAGGCGGCTAACTGTGTGGACCCGCCTGATGAATTTAATTATATTTCGAGTTATTTACGGAGGTTTTTGGCTTCGAAGGGAAAGGAATAGTTATCGTCGTTCCACTATACATGTACCTAGTTGGTTACTAAATTCTGTTACTCGATTTGCAACCTCTTTATTTCCGTTAAAACAAATGCTACCGAAAAAATAGAAAATGATATAATCCACCACATTATGTCATCTTTTATTTGTGAGCTATAATTACCAGTGATCGGAACTATGGGAGTAAAACTTTAACAAAACTTATCAAGCGTAACGTAAAATGAGTGCTTATAGCCTTAAACATATTCGAATATCTATGAATGTAAATATTTTTATGGCTGTAAGTACTATACTATTCGTATCCCTATGGATATGAATATTTTTAGAGCTGTATGCACTATTTTATGTCCGCTTAACAAGTTTTACAAACAACCGCTTAACAAAAAGGGAAAAAATTATACAGATAGGGATAAGGTTAGTAAAATGACTCATTTGATAGTGTTTAAGAGTGATTCCGTTTCTTGATAGGTCTGTGATTTAAGCCATGTTTGTAATTTAGACTTACAGTCGCAGCTATTTAGTGCGTAGATCTTTAAGTGTTTATTTGCTTTATTGTAAATACGAGCACTCATTGCTACGTACTGACGGCTCGCGAATGTCGTCCTTTGGAGTACCACAGGACAGACAGTTTGTTTATTTCGCTTGCTACTTGCTTTCGCGGAAAATGGAAGATGTCGGTGTCTACGTAAAATGGTACGATGGATGTACAGTGTAGACGTGCCTTGGCCAAGGCGGCGCGCGCGTTTTACTCGCCCGAGCGCGCCGCCTCGACCGAGGCACGTCTACACTGGCCGGTTTGTGCGTGAGGAATTTGCCTCGCACGTACGTGCTCGCTTGCTTGCTCTGTGTGGATCTGCCTATTGAACTGAATAGCTATAGTAATATTAATGGCGACTTTAATTTTTTTTTAATTCAGGCCACTCATATATTTATTTATTTTATTTTATTTTGATAGGCACTATAACAGAATGCAGGCAACAACATTTTAAAATATTCCATACATAAGTATCTTATACACTACCCACACCACGATTACAATTGTACACAACACAACCACGGAACAATTATTAAGCTAAGTACAATTTTTCACTATAAAATCTTGTTATTAAAGGCAGTAAATATAGTAAATATATAACAAACTGTTAGTACGATGAGATATTTACTTAAAATTTTGGGACAGCAAAACATTTTTGAACTTAGGGTTTAATATAGGTACACTCGTTTTAATAAAGGTATTTTATGTGTCTGTGTCTTACGACCTTAATATTATTTCGGGTTCACATTAGTCATTCTATTTACAGTTTTTTCTGTCTATGTGACAGCCATTTTTTTTTTTCAGAACCACCCCAACCAGAGAAACCCCGCCTAAAATGCATGGATCAAGAAGACAAACAGTTTTACAACACAACCACCATAATTGAAAACTCCTTCGTGTGCCCCTTCGAGACCTCCTTCAGCGACTACCACTGCGTTTACTGCAGAGAGGTCTTTACGGACCCTAAGGAACTCAGGGAACATACTTTAAATCATGACCCTAATACATATAAAGACCTAGTTAGAATAAATAAAAAAATGCCTCAAATAGACGTTTTGAGAGTAGACTGCAGATTATGCGAAGAGAAAATTGACGATTTAGATCATTTTAAAACTCATATAACAAGTGTACACGGGAAATACTTATTTAAAATACAAAATGAGGTTTTACAATTTAAATTAACTGTAAGTCATTTAGCTTGTATAGTTTGTAATGAAACTTTTGGATATTTTCACGCACTTCGAAATCATATGGCGCTACATTATGGGAGTTGCAGTTGTGATATATGTGGAGCGCATTTCTTTGAAGAAAGAAGATTAACGGAACATCTGAAGTCACATAATAAAAGGCCAGGAATAAAATACTCGTGTAAAGAGTGCGGGAAGGAATTTAAATCTAAAAATGGGAGATACTTGCATATAGCGACTATGCATAAAAAGGAACCTACTTATCAATGTGGGAAGTGCGAAGCTGTGTTCTTCACTTATGCCTTAAGATGTCGACATAGAATAGAGGTTCATGGGGAAAAGAGGGAATTTGCTTGTGATCACTGCGATAGGTCTTATGATAATAGAAAATCTTGGCGAGAACATAACCGGAGAGCTCATCTTAAGATTTCTAAGCATAAATGTGATATTTGTGATCGGATGTTTTATCTCCCTTGTCAGTTAAAGGAACATATGACAACACATACGGGGGAGAGGAATTTTAGGTGCGAGTATTGTGGGAAATCGTACCCTAGGCTCAGGGCGTTAAGGTTGCATATGAAAAGTCACAGTGATAATAAGTATAGATGTGGGATCTGTGATGCAACATTTACACAGAACGTCAGTTTGAGGAACCATGTGAAAAAGCAGCATCAGGGCTTGGATATGGAGAATTTGAGGAATTAATCAGACTGCCAAAGACGTGAAAAGACGCGCACGGCTCCTGCCCAATATCAACCTTCGTGCATTGTGACAAGGTTAACGATGACGCGCCGCGCACGATAGGCGTGCTGTTTAAGGGTTAATAACAGTGTAAACATCTGTCGATTACTTTTCGAATCGATTGAGTAATCGCGATTGATATGTTAAAAATCGTCAATAGCCGGGTCCACACAGAGCGAGCGAGCGAGCACGTACATGCCTCGCGCGTATGCTCGCTCTGTGTGGACCCGGCTAATCACAATTTAATTTAAGGACATATTTTTGTATATACAATGTTAATTTTATTCGTTAAAGTATCTTGAGGTACAGATTCACCGAAAATGCTACCAACACCTAATTTTTAAATAGGCCTAATAATTTCCTCGCGCGGCAAACTGCCAGTGTAGACGAGACGCGCCTCGGCGTGGGCGGCGCGCGTTTGCCTCGGCGCCGCGCGGGGCCGCGGGCGCCGCGCGGGAGCGGTGCTTCGGCTCGAAGGCGCCTCAGTCATTTGCTGCGCGCAGGTCGGCACGTGTTTGTTTGGTGCAAGTGGTTATTTTGATGCTACTCATAGTGTTGTGTTCCTGCCGGTGAGTAAGGTTGCCAGAGCTCAACGAGGGGGGTGGGGTTAGGGTCGGCAACGCGCATGTAACTCCTCTGGAGTTGCAGGTGTACATAGGCTACGGAGACTGCTTACCATCAGGCAGGCCGTATGCTTGTTTGCCACCGACGAAGTATAAAAAAAAAAAAATGGAAAAAAATATGAAGACCAGTGTTGCAAATTAATAAATATATATTGGCCACCACATCTATAGCAGGTGATTATTGCAGCGTCGGGTAAAATCAGGTGTTGCGGGTTGATTGCAACGTCTGCGATGACTGAAGAGTCCAATACCAGAGCGGCATCTTCTGCCACAGCAATCACAAACATGACGAGAGTCCAAGGGAGGAGGTCTAGCAGCGCGGAGTCTTTTCTGCCTAAGGTTCTCTAACCAGCCCTTGTCATGCTTGTCTACACCCGCTTTGAGAACTCAACGCCACTCTGGCCTCATTTTAGCCTGAGATTACCAATTGTGAGGTTGAATATCGAAGCAGATCAAGTCCCTCTTGCAGCAGTCCTCGAATCTAAGCATAGGGCGTCCAACCGGCCTCCTAGCGTTTGCTATTTGGCCCAACATGACTTGACGTGGGAGTCTGGAAGGGTCCATTCTATGTACATGGCCAAGCCAGGTGAGCCTTTGCTGTTATAGAGGAACAATGCGTTTTAGATAGCACAGTTTGATTGCTCATATGATCCCTCCAAGTGACTCCCAATATGATCTGAGGCAACCAGCGAACGAAAAAAACATAGAAGACTAATCTCAAACAAAATATCAGCGTAAAAGTGGCCCCACTATTAAAACACGCAGTACTCATAACGGACCAATTGCAACTCGTCAATGTTGAGGTCTTGTTGTCTTCGACGAAACTTCGTTTGACCATGATTAGTCAATGGGGTTGGCAACTGTCAAAGGTTTGCATAGATGGCGCCATCATAGCTTGCCCCTGTCTCTAGTTTTGTTCTATGAGATTTGGCTTAAAGTACTGGAATCCAGGTCACAAAATTCCAAAAAAAAAAACAAGAATTTGACACAATTGACAGGGCAAGCTATGATGGCGCCATCTGTTTAATACTTCGACCGGCCAACCCCATTTAAACCACCCAAACTACGACTGGTGTATTATAAAATAAGGCGCTGTGATTGGCTGTAGCATTGACACTTGAAAATACGTGACAATGGAAACCAACTCCACGTGGACGGTTTCATGCGATATAGAACGTTTTAAATGCAATATTTTTATATGATAATTTGTTATTTTATTTTAAAGAGGATTAATATACAGGCTTATTATGTTCGTTTGCCGCACGTGTTTAAAGGCAATTAAGCCTCCGAACCAATTAATAATCGTTCATGCAGAAATTCGTATTGAACACGTCGTTGTGGGAAAATATCATTATTGTTTTTACTATTTTCTTTGTGGGGCCTACTCCACATCAAAGTACGCAAACAAAACAGAGTCACAAAACCTTTTTCGAGTGGACCCACTCACGACAGCCGACAACATGGCGGCGCGCGGGCTGGCAACCGTTGCTAGGCAACGACCGCCGCTCGCGCCGGTAACGCGTGCGCCGCCCGCGTCCTTCATCAGTGTTACCTACGTCACGGGATCGATCGCTCGCGCATCGTCAGTGCCAGTTAAATCCTATCCGCGTACTTGACTAGTAGCTTATCGTGATGCTAGCCTATGGATTCACGGACTAATATAAATGGTATGGTGCATGAACCTAACTAGTGTTTCGGTGAACTGTGTGTTAAATAATAATAACTTTTTAACTGTATTTCGGACATTACATATTGTTTATTAAGTGTGTGCATTATTATTTACTATCCACGTAGGTTGCATTGCATTGCACCCACCCCACACTTGCATTCTTTCCATTTTTTTTCACCGTTCAAACCGTCCCTGGACCTAGAAATATTCCAGTACCAAAATTAGCCAAATCGGTTTCTAATAAAAGTTTGGAGGAAAACCGAAATAAACCGGTATTAACCGGTATTTTATAAACTGGTTCCTAGCCTTGATCATCATCATCAATGAAGAAAATAAGTTAAATACTAAATTACTTACAAGTATCTATATTTTATTATGGAATTAAATACATTATTATACACAGTAATTATTATTGTTCAAATACATATTTTGTATCATTATTTCTCATTTACATAATCTGGTCAAACATAAATACAGACATACAATAATCAAATTATAATTAATAACACTTGACATATGCTCATTGTTGACTTTCTGTAATTTTAGCTATATAATAGTATTTTATACAATCGTCATATAATAGAGAGCTTTTCAGTCGAGTACCGTGTTTAGGCAACGAAGCTTGCCGAGTTGCCTAAGAAAGGTACGAGATTGAAAAGCTTGATTATATCGCTATTGTATACAATACTTTTTCTACGAACTAAAATAATACTTTATTTTACTATAAAACCTGAATAATTTATGAAAATTAGTAGGTATCTCAGTAGACACACTATTCTATGGAAGCGCGGCGGCAAGTGAGTTGTCATTTTTTTTTTTATAGTTGACTACAGCGTATCGAAATTAATCTTATAGTTGAGTTGGGAGCCCGACCATGAAAAGTACGCAATTAGTTTTTTATACAAAATCTTAATTCAACCATTATAGTCGATGAGTAGAAAAAATAATTTTGATGACACAATGTAGTCTAATGGGTAGACATATATAAAGTTTAGTAATATATCGTAATAAAGTGGAAACATAATTTGTAACCCATTGAACGCCACACTAAGCGTAAAAGTTTATATTAAGCTGTACCCGCGCGTCAGTTAACGTCTATGGCGCTCAACGGGTTAATTACATGTTTTACATTGCAGGTACTTCGGTGTTCCATCACCATTAACTTGGTTTAGTAAATGTAGTCAGTAAAATTTAAGAACTTACTGAATAAAATCCCACGGACGACCAGTTCCTCAATCCACCAACGAAGCGGCAGTTGACGTTTACGAGGTGTCATGACACATCTCAAATCACTTTACGAATTATCGCCCGGGAAGGAATGACAGACAAACTTTGTACAAGATGGCCCAAAATATGTTGATTTTTGTTTTACGAATATATTTATTATTTATAATTTTTTTACAAAATGTCAGTAAAAATTAAATCTACAATCATTTAATTGAAACAAAACGTATTATATTCAAAATATTCTTCTTTATAAAATTCCGCTCCCGGCGTTTATGTACTTAGTTAGGTCACAAGTTCTGTCACAAAAGTTTTGACTGATAAAATGTACCTAATACAAAGTTTTTAATTAAAAAAAGCTTGCCATGATCTGAAAGCTTGTTTTATACTTACCAAAAGGGTATATAATAAGTTTAAAATTTAAATCGCGTCTTTATTTACCACTTGTTCACTTTGGGCTTGTCGTTAGACGCGACTACGCGGCTGGATTGTGAGAAATTATATTTTAAAAAAGTCACTTTCAAAGGTCAAGTCTTTGGGTCACTTACTAATCGTCTCATCCGAAATTAGCATTCAACTCGAACTGATGATGGCTCTTCATATGGCTCTTCAAGCTCCCATTCTGCGTAAACGCCGCGTTACAAATATCACACTTATACCTTCTGTCATTCGAGTGCGACCTCACATGCTCCTGCAACGACTGCAGCCTAGGATAACACTTATCACAAAAGTCACAACGAAAATTCCTTTCCCCAGTATGTGTTGCCATATGCTCCTTTAACCTTGAGGGTAAGTAGAATCTTTGTTCGCACAAATCACATTGATGCTTATATACCTTCAAATGGTTTCTTCTGTTATGTTCCATAAGCGTTTTCCTTCTATTATATACTTTATCACACAATTTACACGGAAACGTTCTTTTATCACCATGCACCTCTATTAAATGTCGATTCCTCAATGCGTAAGACAGAAAACTAGATTCACATTTATAACAATTCACTGTAGGTTTTTTCTCGTGTACCGTAGCCACGTGTAAATACCGACTGTATTTAGATTTCAAGTTCTTCCCACATATTTCACATGGGAAATTCACTTCCACTTTGTTATGGCTTTTTATGTGCGTTCTTAACGAATTTTGTTCCAAAAAACACGCCCCACATTGATCGCATATATACGTCCCGAAATGTTCGATCATATGTTTTTTCAAACTGTCGAAATATGGAAAGCTGCTGTTGCATTCTGTGCATTTTATATTGTCTAATGTTAACTTGAATTTCAGGAACTCGTTTTGGACGGGGAATATTTTTTTGTTGTGGACGCTTGTAATGTGTTGTTTAAAGTCTTCTAGTGTTTCGATCTTCGCGGGGCATAGTCTGCAATCGATCCTGGAAATATAACAGAAAGTATATCATTTATTTTACCCCTAATTCTAAACTTCTTCTTTTATTTATTTTGTCCCGGTAAGGGCATTTATTTGTGTGATGAGAACGGATATTTGTTCCTGGGTTATCGGTGTTTGCTATGTATTTAAATATTTATATGTATATCGCTGTCTAAGTATTATATATATACAAAACAAGCCTTATTCTTGACGACCGGTTTGGCCTAGTGGGTAGTGACCCTGCCTACGAAGCTGATGGTCCCGGGTTCAAATCCTGGTAAGGGCATTTATTCGTGTGATGAGCATGGATATTTGTTCCTGAGTCATGGGTGTTTTCTATGTATTCAAGTATTTATAAATATTTATATATTATATATATCGTTCTCTAAGTACCCTCAACACAAGCCTTATTGAGCTTACTGTGGGACTTAGTCAATTTGTGTAATAAAAATGTCCTATAGTATTTATTTATTTATTTATTTTTATTTATTTACTTATTGAGCTTACCGTGGGACTTAGTCAATCTATGCTACTTAAATACATAGAAAACATCCATGACTCAGAAACAAATATCTGTGCTAATCATACAAATAGGTGCTCTTACCGGGATTCGAACCCAGGACCATCGGCTTCAAAGGCAGGGTCACTACCCACTAGGCCAGTCCGGTCGTCAAGTTGATAAAAGCTTGTACAAATTCTCAAACAGGGCAAGCTCGGATATATTTTTTTTTACACTACGTCTAAAAAGCATACGGCCCGCCTGATGGTAAGCAGTCTCCGTAGCCTATGCACGTCTGCAACTCCAGAGGAGTTACATGCGCGTTGCCGACCCTAACACTCCGCCCCTCGTTGAGCTCTTACCAGCAGGAACACAACACTATGAGTAGGGTCTACTGTTATTTGGCTGCGGTTTTTCTGTTAGGAGGTACTTCCCCAGTTGGACTCTGCTCCTGATTACCTGGTGATGTCAATCTTGGGTATCTTCTTGTTCTCCGTCATGCTCTCGAACATGCTCGGCTTGTGCAGCATCGTGTGCTCGCGGAGTTCCACTGGATTCGTGAATTGGTCCTGGAGATACGACATGAAAATTAGAGATGCAACGGATAGTGGTTTCGCCGGATACCGGATATCCGGCCGTTAGGCCAACGTATTTGGCTAAAAGTTTTGTTAAAAATTAATTGAATTAGATTGCGCGATTGTTCAAAGTTTCATGCAGGTTGCAAATTGTTCAGTTATAGCAAAATTTGAAATAGAGGTCGATTGTCAAAGTAAACTTTGTAGCCGCAATAAATTTACTGCCATCTTTCGACACATGATTAAAACTTTTAGAACGCCATTTGACTTTGAGCCTTATTCTTTCTTGTGTTAAATATCAAAAAGTGGCGACGTAATGGTGGTGGCAAAAAGTGGTAGGGTGAGAGTTGAACACTATAGTGATGCTCTTGCAACACTCTGAAGGTAGGACAGACAAGACCAGCGGGTTTATACGTACCCTGCAGTAGTAGCAGTAATAGTTGCTGATCCTATTATGGAACGGGCAGACGTAAGAGTTGAGCACTATTGCGATGCTGTTCCAACACTCTGAAGGTAGGACACACAAGACCAGCGTGTTTATACGTACCCTGCAGTAGTAGCAGTAATAGTTGCTGTTCCAACACTCTGAAGGTAGGACAGACAAGACCAGCGTGTTTATACGTACCCTGCAGTAGTAGCAGTAATAGTTGCTGATCCTTGCGTGTATACCGATTTCTCTAAATGCTTCGATAAAATAGATCATTCAATTTTACTTCAGAAGCTTTTCAGGATCGGTATACACGGTGACCTCTTTAGGTGGTTAAAGTCTTACATTAGTAATAGAAGTCAGGCGGTTGCACTCAAGGGCTATAGGTCGAAGTTTCTACCCGTTCCCTCAGGGGTTCCCCAGGGCTCTCACCTGGGGCCTTTTCTATTTGTCTTATATGTAAATGATATTGATACTATCTTTCAGTCTTCATCCCACATACTTTATGCAGACGACACAAAAATATATAAGACTATTAGGAATTATGATGATTGTGTTGCGTTACAATCCGATTTGTCACAATTTGAGGACTATTGTCAGCGAAATCACTTAATTATAAACGCTGAGAAATGCTACACTATCACATTTTCCCGTAAACATAATCCTATAACTTTCGATTATAAGTTAGCTGGTAGCAGTGTCTCACGGGTGTCGTCGATCCGAGATTTAGGGATTACTCTGGATGCTAAACTCTCCTTTGTTGAACACATAGATAATATTGTGGCGAGAGCATATAAAAAATTAGGAATGATTTTGCGTTTAAGTAAACCATTCAAAAGTACATTCACATTAAAAGTTTTGTATTATTCTTTCGTCCGTAGTATTTTGGAGTTTGGCAGTGTTATTTGGAGCCCACATTTTGGCATTCATAAGTCACGACTTGAAAGGATTCAGAAAATTTTTTGTAAGTCCCTTGATTACAGAACCGGCCGCTATAACTGTGATTATTTTTCGTCAGCAGCTAGACATAGTCTCCCTCCATTGGAGAAAAGAAGAGCATATCTAGATGTTTTATTTTTATTTAAAATTATTAGAAATCACATAGATTCTAACCTTTTATTAGATAGCGTTTCCTTCAAAATCTCTCGTTTCCACTCACGTTCTAAACCCACATTTTCTATTTCCTCCTGTGGCACACAGTATGCTAAAAACTCTTTCTTTAGGCGCACTTGTTATTTGTATAATGAATCTCTTAACGATATAGATATTTTTGTTCATAGTTTGTCCGTGTTCAAGAACAAAGTTCGGCAAATTTTGTTTTCTAGAAATTGATCAATTTGGTTCGAGTCATATTTTTCATACTTTTGTATGTTTTCTTAACTTACTTGCATGTAGTACACAACTAAACCGGTAATTTATAATTGCGTAATTTACATTTCTATGTAATAGTTTTCTTAGTAATGTAGGAAACTTTAGGCCTATTTTTAGTTCATTTACTCTAGACATATTTGTAAAAGGCTGTTTGTTTTCTAAATAAATAAAAAAAATCCTATTATGGAACGGGCAGACGTACGAGTTGAGCACTATTGCGATGCTGTTCCAACACTCTGAAGGTAGGACAGACAAGACCAGCGTGTTTATACGTACCCTGCAGTAGTAGCAGTAATAGTTGCTGTTCCAACACTCTGAAGGTAGGACAGACAAGACCAGCGTGTTTATACGTACCCTGCAGTAGTAGCAGTAATAGTTGCTGTTCCAACACTCTGAGGGTAGGACAGACAAGACCAGCGTGTTTAAACGTACCCTGCAGTAGTAGCAGTAATAGTTGCTGATCCTATTATGGAACGGGCAGACGTACGAGTGGAGCACTATAGTGGTGGTGTTGTGGTACACCATGTGGTCGTGGTCGTCGGGACTCTTTTTTTGTGGCTTCAGCTTCTTCGGCGGGGATGCTAGAAATAATAGTTAAGATCAGAGACTAGTAAATATTCAAGAAGAACAGCTTCTATACAACACCGCGTTCCTTTCCTATCATCCTGATTAATTACTAAAATGAGAGATCACTTGGAAAAATTGGGGCAAACTAGACCGCGGGCCAGGCGTAAATTTCGTCATCGCATCCTGGACAATAGCTCGTAAAGCGGTTAAGGGCTATGTGTAATGAACCCTCGTGGACGTAAAAAAAGTAAACACATTTAGTCATCACCTCCCGAATGAAATTTCGTCAGAAGATAGTTGAAATGTCATAGTGAATCGTTAAATCGTCAGCCGGTCAAACAACTTTCTCAGTGGCGCGAATTTCAAATTTTCTATGGGACGATAACTGTGTATGTTTGTACAGGTCAAATCTAGCCAGTTAAATTTGACCTACTTCCCGGTTTCCGATGAAGCTGAACATTTGCATACATATGTAAGTCGGGTGACAATGCAATATTATGGTACCATCGAGCTGATCTGATGATGGACAGGAGGTGGACATAGGAACTCTGTGATAAAACAACCTGTGTTTGGGGTTTTTAGACTTTTCTCGATGAGTATTAGTTGCCTGTGGAAAGAAAAGTACAGTCAGCGATAAAAGCTTGTACCGAAAACTTATTTAAATTTGCTGCTTTTTTTACACTGACTAAATTAATTGTTTAAGGCGCGTGCATGGCGTACGCTATGTAATGCCTACATAATGAATTATTAGTATTGTATACTTAAAAAAATATTGAAAAACGATGTTATATTATATATACTCACGTGGTCCGTTGTCCAGCAATATGTCAAGTTTATCCTGCAGAGCGAGCGCTCTATCGAACAGCTCTCTCCTGGATCGTTTCTTCAGCACTAAGGGTCGCGGTCGCGTCTTCTTCCGCTTCTCGAGTGGCTCTGACTTTAGCTCTATCTCCATTTTGCATTCTGGTTCTGTTGAGGCAAAAATTTGTATATGTGACTGTTTGTGTTCTAAATAAATTAAAAAAAAAATATATTAGTAAAATGAATGAAAAAAAAGAAAACATATTTATTCCATAAACCACATGCGTGTATGCACGCGGGACAAAAGAAACGAAATAAGGTTAAGGAAAAAAAGGTTAAGAACAACAAAACAAGTGTCGTCAAGCTCACCATACTTATTAACCTATCGAATGAGCTAATGCTTTTACGGATACTGGAAAGCGATATGTAAATGTACTACATACCTATGAGGCCTGGATGTTAGTGAGATGACGATATGAGTTGTGCTGGTGTCCGACTTTATTACCTACATATAACATGAGTATCACATGATTATCCACCTGGTTTCTTGAGCTTAATAGTCGCCTCCAAACCTCCCCTTATAGCGACCCCTTTCCTCACACAAAGTTTACCTTAAGTTCATATTAGCCTCACTGGATCACTGTTCATTTTCTGAGTACTGATAACGTTGGTCACAATATACCAGAGACACATCATTATTCTAATAACACCATAAGAACGTTCTTGACTTGATCTAAAAGCAAATATCACTGCCGCGTCGATTTGTTCGCACACAACCTCCTTTTTCCTACTGTCGTTCTCATCTACCCTCTCAACTTCCCTCAAAAAATCCCAATAACCTAGAAGCGGTTACTTAAACGTGACTACTAGCGCCATCTACTCCATGACGTTGGCAAATATTAGCTGGTTCACAATACTTTCGCGACAACAAGGTAGGAACTCAAGTATTTTGAGTCTAAATTGAAGAACTCGAATCTCGACTCTGTTTTACGAGACTCAGAGCTTAAAAAACTTTTGAGTCTTTTAAGTCCCGAGTCGAGTCCTTTATTGAGTCCTTTTTTGCGCTTAAAAAGGACTCAATAAAGGACTCAAAAGGACTCGAGTCTCCGAATAAAGACTCGGTCAACAATTTTATAGGTTTTACCTAAACAACAGTAAAGGAAATAGGCGTTATTGTATCATTTATGTTATGTACATGCATTTTACATAAAGACAACACATTTCAAAGTTATTTGTAAAAAAAATAACTCCGAAAAGGATTCAAGTCTCTACAAAAGACTCGGGTTTCTAATAAAATGAAAAAAACTCGAGTTTGGTCTTATTATAATTATAAGTCTGAAAAACTGAGTCGAGTCTTATAAAAAAAATTTTTTTTTTTTTTTAATTTATTCGTTAGCATACATGCTTTTTACAATAACAGGGTAGATGTCTCTTTTTAAGTATTCAGAGATACTTGTGATAAGAGACACCGCTCTTCCGCAGTAAAGTATCTTAAATAACAAAAGTTTGACGACCGGTTTGGCCTAGTGGGTAGTGACACTGCCTACGAAGCTGATGGTCCCGGGTTCAAATCCTGGTAAGAGCATTTATTCGTGTGATGAGCATGGATATTTGTTCCTGAGTCATGGGTGTTTTCTATGTATTTAAGTATTTATAAATATGTATATATTATATATATCGTTGTCTAAGTACCCTCAACACAAGCCTTATTGAGCTTACTGTGGGACTTAGTCAATTTGTGTAATAATGTCCTATAATATTTATTTATTTTATTTATTTAAAGGTGATACAGATTAACTTAAAATACAGAAAATGCTATATTACTACATGATGAGTTGAGTAGAAAATAGAAAAGAAAATTAATAAACTTACAGGGTAAAGATGCCAGGTTTCCAGTTCACTTAAGAGGGGAGTAGAGGGAGGGGTGGGTGTGTGTGTGTGTGTGTGTGTGAGTGTGCATGTGCGTGTGTGTGTCTATGAGTACGCGTCTTAAAGCAAAGGACTCGAGCCTTAACCAACAGTAATTCCAGCAATGTGTGCAGTAGGGAAACCCTGTCTCAGCTTATTGTTGCTATTCGCAAACGAGGCAAATTGAAGAAAAGAAAAAAGGAAATACATTTATTGACGACCGGTTTGGCCTAGTGGGTAGTGACCCTGCCTACGAAGCTGATGGTCCCGGGTTCAAATCCTGGTAAGGGCATTTATTCGTGTGTTGAGCATGGATGTTTGTTTCTGAGTCATGGGTGTTTTCTATGTATTTAAGTATTTATAAATATTTATATATTATATATATCGTTGTCTAAGTACCCTAAAAACGAGCCTTATTGGGCTTACCGTGGGACTTAGTCAATTTGTGTAATAATGTCCTATAATATTTATTATTATTATTATTAATTATTTATTTAACGCCACAACATAGTACATAAACATAGTACATAGTTGTAAGTGTGGAAAAAAAGAAAAAAAAAGAAGGCATGCAGACATAAAAAAAACATTTGGACGCTAAAATAGGATCCACACTCAGCATAATGCTGCGGCAATCCGTGACGCTGCTTTTCTGTGGGGACCTAACTTAGTCTTTTTTTTTATACAACGTCGGTGGCAAACAAGCATACGGCCTGCCTGATGGTAAGCAGTCTCCGTAGCCTATGTACACCTGCAACTCCAGAGGAGTTACATGCGCGTTGCCGACCCTAACCCCACCCCCCCTCGTTGAGCTCTGGCAACCTTACTCACCGGCAGGAACACAACACTATGAGTAGGGTCAAGTGTTATTTGGCTGCGGTTTTCTGTAAGGTGGAGGTACTTCCCCAGTTGGGCTCTGCTCTAGATCTGGAATGACATCTGCTGTGCTGTGCCCTACCACACAAGGCGAGATGACATTCACATTGCCCATATCTCTCTTTTGGACGTAGTTTAAGGAGATACCCGGGTCCAAAAAGTCTAGAGTTAATGGCGACACGATTCAAATATAAAACATTGATATAAAAACTAACCATACAAAATTAAAAAAACCAGAAAAAAAGAACATACACATGATCATATTAACAATATTATAGGTAAAAAACTTAAGTAAGTCACCTGTTGTATGTAGTTGTGACGTGTTCGAATAGACAATACATGTTTAAAAGACACACACAAACAAAACAAATGTCTATTTTGTTTTTTTATACTACGTACAACGTACGTACGTGTGTGTGTGTGTGTGTGTGTGTGTGTGTGTGCGTGTGTTTTTATTCGGACACGTCACAACTGCATACAACAGGTGACTTACTTATGTTTTTTACCTATACAATATTAACTAAGAACCGCTACAAAATTTCATTAATTTGCTGTGAATACGTAAAAGCGTAAAAGTGTGTGAGTAATTAGCCGGGTCCACACAAGGCGAGCAGATGCGCGAGGCAATCTCTTCGCACACAAACCGGCCAGTGTAGACGTGCCTCGGCCGAGGCGGCGCGCGCGTTTTCCTCGCCCGAGCGCGCCGAATCGGACGAGGCACGTCTACACTGGCCATTTTGTGCGTGAGGAAATTGCCTCGCGCGTCTGCTCGCCTTGTGTGGACCCGGCTAATGACCTGTTACTAGGACTTGACTTGCAATACAAATGACAGAGTGTATAGTATGCGTGTGTGTGTGTGTGTGTTAGTGTGTGCGTGTGTGATATGTACTATTATTTCTTTCTTTATATTGAATTCTTACATTCCTTACATTCATTACGTTCATGAGTAGGTTTAAATATATATAATATTTTACAGTAGGTACATATGGTGCTGCTTTACTTCACTTTTTTTGTGATGTCCAAAATTTCAAGCGCCATATTCTGTAAAACATTCTACGATTAAACAAATAATATTATAATTTAAATGAAGAGTTATTTACCATAATCATGGTCATCGTGCGCGCCCACGGACGCATCCGAGTCAGGGACGGGCTCCACCTTCACTTTGGTCTCCACCAGGGGCACTTCTGTAATTAATTGATATCAGACTTAACAAATACAATAAATATCAGTCTTCTTCATGTCTTGCTTCCTCATCATGACTGAGGTTCGCGACCACATGAGCTCGTTATTTTGGGTAATTCCCACTAGTTACCACCAAGTTGTTACCAGTGGTAACTACTGGGAAAAAAAACCCACTAGTTACTTTTTTTCCCAGTAGTTACCACTAAAATTTGGTTAGGTTAGGTTAGGTTAGACTAAGTTAGGTATTCAATACTAATAAAAACAGTATAAATATGGAGTACGTTTATCAATAATTAATTAACCGTCGAATTAATTATAAGTTAATTAGTTATTCGTTTCATTATAAGAAGATTATTTCAGTAAATTGCCTTAGAAGTGATAAAAAAAATCGGCCTTTGACTGATTTGTTTGTTCGTTCGTATAATTGTAACGTTATTCATTGAAAAGGACTTTATTGTCGATGGCGCTTACACCATTATCAACGATGCTCCTATACAAATACAAGGCTGCGCTACGCAGTGCGACGTAAGCGCCCTCGACAAAAGATCCAGGTTTCATAGATAACGTCACAATTAGCTCAATGTACAATTAATAAGATAAATGCTCTTTTGATGCGCTTTTCAAAATTGTCTGGGTCTAGCCACACATGTCCAAAGTAGTTAAGATGGAATAGCTTTTCGAATCTAACGAAATAACAGTATTTTTTCTGTGAAATTCCATTTCGAGGGAAAACTTTTTCCATTAACTTAATCTTGACACATAATTTTGATTTTGATGTACATCGCTTCAGCATAATATAGAGTAAGACCTAGAGTAGGTTTATAGGATTCGCTTTTTTGAAAAAAAAAATTGTTTTCTTTTTTTGTTTGGTAAATTTTGAAAAAAAGGAAAACCTATAAGCTTAGTTTTTCATTGTGTTAATAATATACTAAAATTTTAGTTTTACATTGTGTTAATAACATTTTAATAACAATTAAAAATCATGGAGAATGGAACATATTTAAAAATGGAAAAACATTTACTCTTTTTGTATGGACAATTGGACAATCAACTGGTATACTCCCCTCTTAAGGATCGGTTTATAAAAGTACGGTATGTGAACCCCCAGGGAGTTTACCACTCACTATAGATTGGGCAACATTTAATTTTTAAATTATAATTTTTTAAGTTACATTTATGTTGGATATTTGCTGATTAATTTTGCAAAGATACCAGCTGAATGAATTATATGAATTGAAAAGAGTCATGAATCTCTCGCTGCCTTACCATCCTTGTTCTCCAGCCGGGAGTTGAGGAAGGCCTGCTCGCTCTGCAGAACCTGCTGCCGGAAGGCCACGGCTTCCCGGAGACGCCCAACACATGTGGCGCACACTCCACTGTCCTTAGGCTCCCCATCTAAATGGGAGAGCTGAAAATATATGTGAAATATTGACACTGCTGGGACCAGTTTTGTGGACAATTTAATCAAAATTAAACAAATGAACCATAACCCACAGTAAATTTATTAGTTTATAATAAGTTTGTGTATTATAATCTTGGGAGTTTCCCTCTGATCTACTCAAAGACTACAGATCCCTTTTAGAGATAAAGACATTTTTGTACCAAAATTTCTCTAAAACTGAATAGTAACTTATTTTATGTACAATAAATAGATAGATAAAATCTTTATTCAATAAAGTGCTTAATAATATTATAACCTGTTGTGGGTATTAAACACAGACAGCATATCATACAAATAAATGCTCTTACCATGATTTAAACCTAAAACCACAAACTTAATAAGCAGGGTAACTATTAGCCAGGCTAAAAGACTTGATTAATAATCAAAGTTCATATACATTTCCACTGAGGCTTAGGTCAAAAATGCATAATCCTAACTATGTTTTTCTTAGCAAGTTTTATGTAGCTTCACCTGCAATATTTCTGCTTTGTTAACTTTTCTTAGGTAGTTGTCTGTAATATCAAGTCCACCTTATGTACTGTATATCAATCAATTTTTCGTGTTATGGCTCCATCAAGGTGTTGATGATTCTGCCAATGTCGAGGTTGGATAAGACACGGCTAGTATATGAATCTTTTGGTGCAATTAATATTAAATAAATATGTAAATGTATCCCTCACTGTTATACATACAAATTTGCATCTTTAAACAGATCAAGTGTATTCCTTCCTTAGTACATTACACAGACTGTTCAGTGAAGGATTAAAATAAGGTTAAATAAATAACAAACTTACAAGAAAGCCGAAGCAATCCATCAACATATCGGAGTAAACTTCCTTCTTGCCAAGCCACTCGTATTCGCTGCTCAAAAGTCGGCATTTCTTTATGGAGCGGCAGCATCGACATAGCGCAGGGTCAACTGTAGGGCCTTTAGTTTTGCCCACTGACGTGCCGGCCACCGCCATGGTGATTAATACTTTAGAAAATACTATTTATTTAATTTATAAACAGGAAAGAGCACTTTTGGGGAACAGCATTTTTGACAGACAGGATTCGTTCGAGTAGAACTGATTGAAAGTTCATAAAATATAATGATTTACACGAACATTTCGATTGCTAAATTATGTAACTATGTTATTTTGGAGTAACTAAATTATTTAGACTCAATGAAATATGATTTAATTATATTTGTTCCTTTAATTTATTAGTTCTATTTCTATACAATAATAATAGAAACTCTCTACTCGAACTGTTCTTTTTGCGTTTTGTTTTTGCATGAAAGTTACTGCCAGAGAGGTTGCATATAAATCACAATCTACTATCGATTGTAAAAATTTATAATCGAGATTCGGTCGTATTATATCATATTGTGTTCAAAATAGATCTTTATCGGTATTTATGAAAATAAATTAAACTTCTACTTGATACTTTCTTCCTTTAAATGTCATTAGTCCAGTTCCACACTGTTGCATTAAAATGAAAGTATCATACAAAGAGCATATAATCACTACGTTTTAAGAGACGGGACTTCCATACTAGCGAGTGGAATCAGGTTGTTTCGCAAATCATTACCAAAATCTACGACAAAGAACTGTCAAGGAACCATAATACCAACATAACCCATTTAAATAGTGTAGTACGCTACACGCTTGCGATTCTTATCGATATCGATAAAATGGGGAGGGTTGAAACATAGGCTCCTGTCTACAAATTTTGTACTCGAAATAAAATAGCATCGAGTCCACATTTAAGTTGTATGTTATATAGTGGATAGTTCTTCGAGTGGACTAATATCTGGTCGGGCTTAATGTGGACCCGAATTATATTAATACAGTTTTTAAGTCGTGTTTTTTTTTTATTTAAAGCTTTATTTTCAAAATGTTCTGCACATACATGTTTCAATAAATGTAACTTTTCTATGGGAAGATGTATCGTCAGGTCTTCGTTCCCAACAAATTTGACCCACTGCCTGCATCTGAAAACATACAGCCTTGGACAAATATGACTTTATCTACAGTTTATATTCCAAGTATTTGCGAATGAGATGATCAACTGATTATTTAGCGCTAATATGCATCTATAAATCATGTTTTTCGGCATCCAGTTATCAACAACCCTTTATCAATGCTCTAACTTTTTATGTATTTATATGTCTGTTAATCATGAGAACCGGTCTGGCCTACTGGGCAGTAACCCTGCCTATGAAGCCGATGGTCCCAGGTTCAAATCCTGGTACGGGCATTTATTTGTGTGATGCGTATTTGTTCCTGAGTCATGTGTGTTTTCTATGTATTTATATGTATATATCGTTGTCTAAGTACCCACAACACATGTCTTATTGAGCTTCCTATGGGATTAAGTCAATTTGTGTAATAATGTCGTATAATATTTTTTAATGATCACAAAAAGAGAGATTACTTTACTTACATTTCAGATTAATATATTAAATAATTACTAGATTAAAAAATATATATCAATGACCATTAATGCATAGATGATAGATAATTTTCCACTGAAAATCTTCGACGAATTAATTTTTTGTCATATTGCATGAAGTTCTCAGGAAATTTCACATATTTTATTTAATTACTTACACTGATATACAAATAAACATACAATTATCGATAGTCTTAGTACATCCCTAGTTCACAACTAAAAATAATATAAAATATCAAATTTTCGATGTGTTTAAAGCCTGCTGCACCAAAATAAGGTCAAAAGTATCTAAAGCAATACGTACCGGTCTTTATCCAAGGGAAATTTCGCCATAAAATTCCTTTTTTCGTGATTTTCTCGAGTGGCTCGCTTGCCACATATTTCACACTTAGTTAACCGTTTTCTCGGTGGCATTGTAACAAAGTCGCTCTTTACTCTGATCACGGTTCACTATTTTCGATATTTTAACTAAATAATAAAGAAATTGCTCGAAATACCCGAACAAAACATTGAAGCCTTCATAACAAATAAAACAATTAGGCTGACAGTTGACTTGATGTAAACTTGACAGAATAAATGGCACTGACGTATTATTTTTCTTCGTTGGCAAAGATTTGCGAAACAAGTTTCATACAAAACTTATTTTGTTCTTAGTTGCGTCAGCCTGGTATCATATTTTAAAATGTCTTCTCTCTGTATATAAACCTTACGCTTCATTTCTTTAACATTCTTAGAGGGAGTAAGTCTTATTTCGACCTCTTTTCACCGCATAGTATAGTAATGTAGTGTACTTACTAATCTTACTATGTTCCGAGGGCCTACCGCGAACCACGATCGACGTGTTGCCTCTCTGTCGCACTTGTAACTTCGTGCGCAAGTGTGATAGGGAGGCAACACGTCGAACGTAGTTCGCGGTAGGCCCTCTGAGTAGTGTCCCGTAAATTTGCGAATGATAGGATGGCTCAACGTGTATGTACAATCGCCTTCAGATATATCGGTGAAGTCGTTCACAAATATATGAACAAATTCTCTATTAAAATAATCTAAAACCGGGTCTGACGCGAATTCATTTGCCTTTATATTTTATAAGTTCTAAAATATTATAATGTGTTTAAAATGCGAAAGTTTTAAATGTTATAAAGTCTCAATTATCAAGACGGTAAAGTTCAAGTTCAGATATTTTCGAGCACCTTGGCCGCTCCGATATTTGTGATGGGTCCTAAGACTAGTAGAAAAAATGCAACGTCGCCGGAAAAATATTTTATTACAAAACTTTACAATGTACATTTGTGACGTTCTCAATGAAAAGGGTACTTATTGTCGGTTGTCAATAAGGCATTTCCACGAAGCTTCAATTTGAAATCAACCTTATCGACAACGGACAGTGGTACCTTTCAGTTTAAAACATCACATTTTATCCAGCTTATCTCTAATTTGTATATAATACTCAGATCAGTGTATGTATACTTCCTATTGTAAATATAACTTAAAATTACTATAATACATAAAGTAAAAATTGTGATGGCATAAAAAATAATGGAAAGTAAGCGTAAACGGACAGTCTGTGCGGAAAGAAGAGTCATATACAAATCTAGTTAGTCATCCACGATGGCGCGCAGAATGGGGTTGGCCGGTCGAAGTATTAAACAGATGGCGCCATCATAGCTTGCCCTGTCAATCCCTAGAATTGTGTCAAATTCTTGTTTTTTTTTTGGAATTTTGTGACCTGGATTCCAGTACTTTAAGCCAAATCTCATAGAACAGAACTAGAGACAGGGGCAAGCTATGATGGCGCCATCTATGCAAACCTTTGACAGTTGCCAACCCCATTGTCAAATCTAATCTTTAATTACAATACGAGTCATGCAAGCGTCGTCGTGAATGACACAATCATTATACAGAGGGCTTACCGCGAACCACGTTCGACGTGTTGCCTCCCTGGCACACTTACGTACGAATTTACAAGTGCGACAGAGAGGTAATACGTCGAACGTGGTTCGCGGTAGGCCCTAAGGTATATAACCGCGAAAAACGAAGTTCGTCAATTGCGGGCATTTTTCTCTGTCACTCTAATTACGTCGTAGTGAGAGTAAAAGAGATAAATCCCCGCTATTTGCGAATTTCGGTTTTCGCGGTAGGCCCCCTGATCGCCGACTGAACCCCTGGGTTACCTTATATTTTACGACTCATCTCTTTCCGCACAGATTCTAGAGTGTTTAGTTTAATAAAATAATACTTTCAAACCATATATTGCATTTTTGTTTTTTTTTTTTTTATATAAAAAAAAAACCCTTTAAAATGTTACATTTGCAATTTATACTGCATATTCTATTATTATTAATCCAATTAAAAAAAAAAACAATTAAATGTACAAATGAATAAAAATACAGGTAGAGTAGAAACATAGACAAAGGAATACTAAGACGCAATTTTTTTAATTCTCGGTCACGTTCTCGGCCGTAACAAAAAAAGCGTTCTCGGTCGGACCTTAGTCGTTTTCGTAAAAACTAGTTTCTACGCCAATTCTCGGGATTAGTTGCCGAGCGGATCCTAGGGTTAATGAGCCGTGACAAAAAGCCGGGATAACGTGAGGATGATGATGATGTAGCGGCTGAAGTAGATGGCGCAATAGGCAAACTCTAACGTAAATACGTGGCTGATATTTTCTTAGTATAAGATATATATATATAAGTTCATAATTTATATAGTAGTGTTTCTACTTCAAATAAAAAGAAATTAAAATATTTTTCTAAAAATAATTTAATTTGTTCTAATATGTCTAACGTAAATTGGCTACTTGACTGTTTTTTGTAAATAATGTCAATCGATCTTGATTTTCCTGAGGATCAAATGTCTATATAGGACTCATGGCATTTAAGCAATACAAAGGTCAGAAATGAGAGTTAAAGTCTGACGCTCGCACTCGACGATTGAAACGCCTCTAACAAAATGATAAGGTGATGTGACGTCACATCATATAAGTCTGTCCTAAATGTATGGAAGATCAAGGAAATTGCCATTTTGACAATGAATATTACATTTATGTGTATAGTTGTAGTACAATTTATTTTTCAATAAAATGTAAGGAATCGAATGGTACCATTTTCTTTTCTATTTTTGAAAGACAAAAAAAAAATTTTTTTGTGACTTCGGAGCCTTGTATTTTTTTATAATCTCAATATAATTTTTTAAATTCCACTTTTTTATAATGGATGGCTCATTTTCTATCCATTTAACTAAGTTTTGTTATAATATTCAACATGTGTCAAGTACCCAATTACGTTGACGTTTAATTTTACTGATTTACGTATTATATACTCTTTGTTTATGGTAAAATACAGTAAGATGTATATAATGAAGATAGAGTCAGACCAAGCTTAGTTGATAGCGATTCTAATAGCCCAGCCTGTGCAAGTTTTTTTTTAATACTACGACGGTGGCAAACAAGCATACGGCCCGCCTGATGGTAAGCAATCTCCGTAGCCTGTGTATGCCTGCAACTCCAGGGGAGTTAAATGCGCGTTGCCGACCCTAAACCCCTCGCCCACCCCTCGTTGAGCTCTGGCAACCTTACTCACCGGCAGGAACACAACACTATGAGTAGGGTCTAGTGTTATTTGGCTGCGGTTTTCTGTAAGGTGGAGGTACTTCCCCAGTTGGGCTCTGCTCTAGATCTGGAATGACATCCGCTGTGCTGTGCCCTACCACACAAAGCGAGATGACATTCACAATGCCCATACCAGTCTTAAAAAAAAGTGAGTGTAAAGTCTCTCTTAAAGTGTTAAGTAAACGTCATAATTTTACAGAAATTTAAAATAACACTTGCGCTGTCTGGACTATCAAAATCGCTGCCAACTTATCTTGGTCTGGCTCCATAACTTTTTTAAAAACATTATTCGCATGTAAACTATGAGGCGGAATATTTGCAAATTATCATAATATGAACGAATTACTCTAAAAATAAATGGCTACTTAAAACCAATACGTAATGTAAATTTATTTAATTTAAATTAAGTAGCAGCACTAAGGTTCAAGACAAGTACATAATAAAGACTGTCAATATCTACTAAGTCGTAATCTCTACATCTCGCCATAGAGAAATAAGTAAGCGAAGCGCTTTCACCCCATACATCAGTTTTCTTACCAAAACGCTTATTATTTTCGCAGTCGACATCTAGCGTCAAGTAGCGGATTTATCAGTACCGCTACTTGACACTAGATGTCACGAGTGTTGCGACTGACGAAAATTGTATTCAACTCTCAATTTACAACTAATATTACAAGCAGAAGTTGGGAATAGAGTTCCGGTTAATACGGTTATAATATTAGCTGAAGGTAAAAAAATATTCCCCCCCCCCCCCTCTAGCTTTTTAACCAAAATTTAAAGCTTGATAAAGACATTGAATGAAATTGATAGCCGACATGATTAGTAAAGCCGTTTTTGAGTTATCGCAAAAATGTTCCCTTCATAGTTAAAAAACGTCCAAATCGCTGTGAAGGTACTTGCTTTTGCTTGTAATGTATATGATACTTACAAATAGCACCCGTTAAGGTCTATTGTGACAGACAGTTAACTACGGAACCGGACACTGAGCGTGGTCCGACATGCTCTTGGCCGGTTTTTTATACGTCGAAAACCGGATCCCTCTCTTTCGCATAATTATTGAAACTCATAATGTAATGATAGTCATAACTCTGAAACCGTTAACTTTTCAGGAATTTCCTTAGGTCATCCTATAGATAGGTTAGGTTAGGTTTGTTTTATGGCAATCCTGAAAAGATACGCGTTTCTGAGAAAAACCAAATTATGTCTAACGAAAATGCGGACAAACAATACATTGACTTAAAACTTTACGGAAACAATAGAGACCCGTCGGAAACCTCTAAGTGAAGGAGAGTCAACGCAAGATAAGTTGACAACGATTTTAACAGCCCAGACAATACAAGTATTATTTTAAATTATGATGATTAATTGGGAGAATCAACTTTTTAGCGTCACTCGTTGCCATGGTTACGATTAGTTGTCCAGGGGACAAAAGTTCATTGAAATACTAATTTTATGGTACTTATATGTATCAAACTTGCGTTTTTGTGGTCGTTATAACCAATGTCCATAATGGGCCCCCTACTAAGCATGTTAATAGAACGGCATACAACGTCTCTTCCAACAAACTGTGCCACTGTTGTCCCTTGGACAACGGGACAGGATAACAAAACAAAAAAAGTTGATTCACCCAATTAACACTTGCACAGGCTGGGCTATCAAAATCGCTGTCAACTTAGCGTGGTCTTACTCTAAGAACAATGCAGCACGCGACAATGTAAATTTACAGTCTTTTTTTATAAATTGTCTTTGTTACGAACGAAACCATAGACAAAGAAATACTAAGACGTGCAAAATATAGTATCCGCGACTTTATATCCCCTAGTCTACGACTTAAATAAGTTATGTGATGTATGTATATAGCAGTCTTGAAGAGCAAAAATAGGTAACCATTTGTTTATGCTTCTATCATGTATAACTTAAAATATTTAAGAAATAAATATTAATATAATTAAAATAATACAGTCGAATTTACTAATCATAAAAAATGCATAATTATTATATTACAATTATTGTTCAAAGTAAATATCTCTTTGCACGGCTTGTAAAATATCTGATATGTGAGCGAAGATTTCAAAAGTAAATATAGGCCCTTCATATAATTCTGACCGAACATTCTCGTTTGGTGTGCCTCGGTGGAATGCTACAACGCGGTTGATGGGTTCGCATCACGCGCGCGATCGGTCGGAACTAGTTGCGTCGTACTGCACGCTTGGCTCGCATTCATGCACAGCGGTGTCAGCACCATCTTTAGTGCCCGTAAGGCCCGTCTTTACGAAGTAATATATAAGTCAATGTATGGGAGTCATAATAAAAGTTGTCTCAGTTTTGAATGATTCACGGTTAGTTTCACTAGACTTAAATCAACCGGGATATAAACCGTCATTACCTTTTATATTGTTTTTTTTTGTATAAGCGCTGGTGGCCTAGCGGTAAGAGCGTGCGACTTGCAATCCGGAGGTCGCGGGTTCAAACCCCGGCTCGTACCAATGAGTTTTTCGGAACTTATGTACGAAATGTTATTTGATATTTACCAGTCGCTTTTCGGTGAAGGAAAACATCGTGAGGAAACCTGACTAATCCCAACAAGGCCTAGTACCCTCTGGGTTGGAAGGTCAGATGGCAGTCGCTTTCGTAAAAACTAGTGCCTACGCCAAATCTTGGGATTAGTTGTCAAAGCGGACCCCAGGCTCCCTTGAGCCGTGGCAATATGCCGGGACAACGCTAGGAAGAAAGAAGATTGTTTTTTTTTTGAGCTCCCGATATTTCGACGCAGTTACACTCAGTTATAAAGGGAGCTGAATAAAAACAATATAAAAGGTAATCACGGTTTATATCCCGGTAGATTTAAGTCTAGTGAGAACTGGTCTCCTGTGGTTCACATAGTATTCTGAGTTGAGTGAGTGAATTTGAGTCCTCCTTTTATGTACAGTTACGGACTTTAATGGCTGAGCCATTTAGGGTTTACTTTACAACCAAATTGACTTGAACCCTAAATGGATCAACAAGTGGTGACCGTACGTTCGTTTTTTTTCGGATTAGAAATTTTGTAACCTCAGTCGTGGTAACTTTTTTCTCCAAAATTAAATATGAGTAACTATGCACTGAATTATAGTGTAGTTTACATATTATTGTACCGCACAATTAGATATAGTAGGAACCCTAGCATTTCAGAAGAAAATTTTGAGGTTAGAAAAATTTTAATCTTAAAAAAGGGGTATAACTAATGATTTTATTACACAGGTTAACAGGTAACATGTACCTCCTTATTTTAGCTATGTCCACAGGAGAGATAATCTAAACCCTCTACACGGTGGCCAAAAAACATGTGCATTCCCGTTGCCAGGGAGGTTTTGGGCTTATACTGAACAACTTTTACTATGTTATCAATCCCGAAATCGCGAAAATTTTTTTTACAATCCCATAGAAAATGGACCAGCTGAAATGTATGAAACAGCCATAATTTTTTTTCGCAATTTCGGGGTTGGTCCCATAGTAAAAGTTGCACAGTATAATCCCAAAACCTCCCCGGCAACGGGAATGCACATATTTTTTGTCCACCGTGTGCATGACCATCTTCGAATCTACCAAGTCGTTTGAGGAAAACCGCCTCGCTACATTAGATGTAAAACGCCAACTACGCAAGGATAGACCTAAGCCCTCCTACGTGTATACATACAACGCGGCCGGTTAACTATACTGTTGTGAAGGTGAAAGGGTGTTTAAGAGCAAGTTTGGCCTGGCCAGCCACATAAGAGCTCATAAGAGGAAAAACCCTTGATTGCTGAGGTCGCCGTCATCGAAATCGATGTGGAGGACTATATATATATGACCCATGCAAGCCGTGGTACAAAGAACGTAGACATATTAAAGAATTAAACGTTTGACCGAAGCGTTGACAACTAAAGCACTTCATTTTAAGCGTCACCTTAAAAATAACATTGCTCAATATCGCACTCCGGATGATGACTCTTAATGTGCGATTTCAAACTCGCATTCTGTATAAAGGCCTGCCCACATATATGGCATCTGTACCGACGGTCGTTCGTATGCGTCCGTATATGATACTGCAAAGATTTAAGTCTGGGATAACTCTTATCACAGTACTCGCAACGGAAATTTCTTTCCCCAGTATGTGTTGCCATATGCTCTTTCAGTCTGGATGGTAAGTAGAATCTTTGATCGCAATATTCACACTGATGTTTTAATACTTTCTGATGATTTCTACGCTGGTGCTCAGTTAAAGTTTTCTGTCTGTTATAAATTTTATCGCATAAATTGCAAGGATAAGTGCGTTTCTGTCCGTGCGCTTCAGTTAAATGTTTATTTTTTAAAGCGTAAGACATGAAGCATTCATCGCAACGCGGACAGCGTATTATCGCCTTTTTCTTATGAACAATATCGACATGCATATCCTTATAATGATTACTCTTAAATACCTTACCGCAAACTTCACAAGTATGTCTCTCGTCATCCTTGTGTCGTTTCAAATGGGCGTCTAACCTAGGCTTTTCTAAGAAACACATACCACACATATCACAGGTGAAATTACTGAAATGTTCGACCATATGTGTGTTCAAAGCGTTGAAATCTTCAAATACATCACTGCACATAACACATACTAGGTCGTTCCACGTTAAACGGTAGAGTAGCATCTTGTCTGGGGCCTCGAAGTATATCTTTTTGCCGTGTATTTGGTCTATATGTTGTTTGAATGTGGTTAGGTCGTCGATCTTGGTGGTGCAGAGGCGGCAGTCGATGCGGGTGATGTCGATTTTGGGCATTTTTTTGTAGCCCATGAGGAGCTGGAACGGCTTCGTGTCGTGGGATACTGTGTGGGCTCGGAGGTCCTCTGGTTTGGCGTAGTAGTCCTGGAAATTAAATACAATGTGTTATAAACACTTACACTCATACGAAGGGCAGGCATATGTAGAGTATAAGTAACTACTCGAATCCCTTTCTTTGACATAACTATTGAAAGTCATAATGTAATGGTAGTCAGATTATCATTAGACATAATTTTGAAACCTTTAACTATTCAGGATTTTCGTAAGGTTATCCTATAGATAGGTTAGGTTAAGTTTGTTTCAAGCCAATCCTGAAACGTTACGCGTTTCTGAGAAAAACCAAATAATGACTAACGAAAATGCGGACAAACAAAATATGACTTAAAACTTTATGGAAAAGGGCTTGTGCACAAATCACGCGAGATTCGATAGGGAGTTTAGCCAAGAACCTCACCAAATATCACCAAGGAGGAGGGGGGGGGGGGGGGGGGGGGGGGGGGGGGGTAAAAAAAAACCCCACGTGATTTGTGCACAAGCACAAACAATAGACCCGTAGGTACTCTATGCTGGTGAGTAGATTTTATTCTGACAATCAATCTACTGTCTGTCGCAGGTGTCCTACATACCTTACACATAGTCTTATAGTAGAACCAGTAGTAGTAATTCTTCCTATTCTTGAACGGACACACTTACGAGTCACTATGATCATGAGTAGATTTTCTACTGACATACAATGTACCTGTCATATGTGTAGTAAATACCTTACAGTAGAAGCAGTAGTAGTAATCCTTCCTATTCTTGCACGGACACACAACACTCTTAGATGGTCAGTAGATTTTCTCATTACAAACAATCTACTGTCATATGTGTAATACATACCGTATAGTAGAAGCAGTAGTAGTTATTCCTTCTATTCTTGCACTGACACACATAACACTCTAAGATGGTCAGTAGATTTTCTCATTACAAACAATCAACTGTCATATATGTAGTACATACCATACAATAGAAGCAGTAGTAGTTATTTCTTCTATTCTTGAACGGACAGACGTAATACTCTAAGATGGTCAGTAGATTTTATCATTACAAACAATCAACTGTCATATATGTAGTACATACCATACAGTAGAATCAGTAGTAGTTATTTCTTCTATTCTTGAACGGACAGACTAATACTCTAAGATGGTGAGTAGATTTTCTCATTACAAACAATCTACTGTCATATGTGTGTTACATACCTTACAGTAGAAGCAGTAGTAGTTATTCCTTCTATTCTTGAACGGACAGACGTAATACTCTAAGATGATGAGTAGATTTTTTCATTACAAACAATCTACTATCATATGTGTAATACATACCTTACAGTAGAAGCAATAGTAGTTATTCCTTCTATTCTTGAACGGACAGACGTATGAGTACTCAATGATGGTGAGTAAATTTTCTTCTGACATACAATCTAGGTCCCTGTCGTAGGTGTTTTTCTTTTCTACCGGTGGTTTCTTTATCACTTTAGGTGTTTTCTTTGCTGAGGTACCTGAAATATATTTAAAAAAAATTGCTTACATTATGGGTGCTAGGTGACGCTATATACAGGGTGTATTGTAGCTAGGTGTGAAGCTATGTGACATATTTATCTTCGGCGTAAGTAATTTTTTTAATTAATTAAAAACTTTGTATAAAAATGCCCAAAATTAGATAGCTATATGTTGATAGTACCCAAATGACTGTTAGATATTAAACAACCTACAATACACCCTGTAATTAAAAATAATTAAACACATAGAAAATAACCCTAATTGAGGAAGAGTTCTCCATGCTTATCAAACAAGTGAATGTCCTTACGGGGATTCGAACCCTGGACCTAGAGCTTCGCAGGCTAAAGTGGCCGTTATTGGCTAGTAAATTTCTAAGTGTAAATTCAAAACTTCAGAACATCATTAAACAAAAAATACCTACCATTATAAACTCTGTTAAGAGTGTTTAGACCAATGCGTGATTGTTAGAGCGGCCTTTCTACTTTGTGGTGTACGTTTTTGTCATTTTTTCGTAAAATGCATATTATTACTTTCATTTTCTGTTTTGCGATGGAGTAAGAGGCTTGATTAGGCTATCAATCCCGATGGCTTTGTTCAATAAATTACAACTGTAAATATTCTTAATCACAACAACTCAGTGGTCCTTGATTGTCCTTCCGATTTGTATGAAAACAAGGCATTTACCGCTGCGTTCCCATATTAATATATGAAATTTGGTCAACAAATTCCTATTATTTGGTTCAGATGCAATTTGGGAATACAATTTATATACAAGAATTAAAAGTCTATCAAACTTTTTTCTGGCAATATATAAATGGCCACGAAAAAGTAGAATATCCCAGAGAACGGTTTAATACAAATAATCACATGTCCTATACAGTCTCCATCAGATCGGAGCAACGGCGTTTAAAAATATCTGAACATGCACGCCTTAACAATAGAGGCGTTCAGATGTTTACGAACACCTTGGCCGTCATATCATGTATCTAAACGTACAAAAATTTTAACTACTACATCTTATGCTTTGCAAGAAAAATATTCAACACCAATATTATTTTACAAATGAATATGACAGTCGAGAGATAAATAAATAAACTTGTTAGACAGTATTTGGTTTTTATTGTAAGTGCAATAATTAGGTAAATTAATTATGTCAATTGTCATGCGTACAATAGTGGGTCCTGTAACTCCTAGCCCCCGCCACGGTCGGTCATAACCGACAAAGGTACAGTTTAAGATGAACCTTCGTACATTGTAATAAAATTTACTATTGCGTACATAAACGAATATACAATAGGTATATAACTAAAGGTGCAGAGTTCGGGTCCTTCTCCGAACGTAGCACGCTGAGCACTGAGCGGACGGCCGTGCGTGCCGGGATCACGGACATCATTGTTTTTGAATTGTTGTTTTTCACAAAAACAACTAGTTTTCAGAAGCAATGTTCATGTCGGTAGCTTTTGTGCAAAAATGGCTACAAATTTGTAATTTTGCGTTTTAAACCTGTTTGTGATTTCTTTCTATCGAGAGAACCGTACAGTCAGCGTCAAATACTTCGTAGCAGTCAAAGTGGCCAAATAGTTCGGCACACCATACTAAATATATGGTGTACCGAACTATTTGGCTACTTTGACTGCTACGAAGTATTTGACGCTGACTGTACATAGCCTAGATAAGTTTTGCAATAGACAAATATGAAACAAAGAGGTGGCTTATCGCATATACTTTTTAAAACTATATTTCCATAGACAATATTTGGCTGGAAACCATTTACTTACTTTTTAAATTTACTGAAAAAAAAGCGGCCAAGTGCGAGTCGGACTCGCCCATGAAGGGTTCCTTTATGACGTATTAAAAAAAAACTACTTAAACTACTAGATCTCGTTCAACATTTTACCACTTTGGACACACATTTTACCACTTTGGTAGTGTCTCTCGCGCAAACTATTCACTTTAGAAAAAAATTATATTAGGAACCTAAATATCATTTTTGAAGACCTATCCATAGATACCCCACATGTATGGGTATGTTGAAAAAAAAATTTTTTTTTAATTTTATGACGTATTAAAAAAAACTACTCACTAGATCTCGTTCAAACCAATTTTCGTTAGAAGTTTGCATCGTAATGTATATCATATATTTTTTTTAGATTTTTCATTCTGTTATTTTAGAAGTTACAGGGGGGGGGGGGGACACTTTTTTTTACTTTGGGAGGTTCTCTCGCGCAAACTATTCAGTTTAGAAAAAAATGATATTAGAAACCTTAATATCATTTTTGAAGACCTATCCATAGATACCCCACATGTATGGGTATGTTGAAAAAAAATTTTTTTTTTTAATTTCATGACGTATTAAAAAAAAACTACTTACTAGATCTCGTTCAAACCAATTTTCGGTGGAAGTTTACATGGCAATGTATATCATATATTTTTTTTAGATTTTTCATTCTGTTATTTTAGAAGTTACGGGGGGGGGGGGGGGGGACACATTTTACCACTTTGGAAGTGTCTCACGCGCAAACTATTCATTTTAGAAAAAAATGATATTAGAAACCTCAATATCATTTTTGAAGACCTATCCATAGATACCCCACACGTATGGGTTTGATGAAAAAAGATTTTTTGAGTTTCAGTTCTAAGTATGGGGAACCCCCAAAATTTATTGTTATTTTTTTATTTTTGTGTGAAAATCTTAATGCGGTTCATAGAATACATCCACTTACTAAGTTTGAACAGTACAGCTCTTATAGTTTCGGAAAAAAGTGGCTGTGACAGAATCGGACAGACAGACGGACATGACGAATCTATAAGGGTTCCGTTTTTTGCCATTTGGCTACGGAACCCTAAAAAGATTTAAACTTTTAAAATGTCGGTACGACTTACGAATATTTTATACAAAGTTAAAATCTATTTTTAACCGACTTCAAGATTTAAAAAGGAGGAGTTATCAATTCGGTGTGTATTTTTTTAAAATGTTTGTTACTTCATAACTCCGTCATTTCTCAACCGATTTTGAATTTTTTTTTTCTTGAATCTATATATATAAAGATTAGTCCCGTTTTTGTCAAAACTCAGTTCTGATGATGGGATCCATGAGGAATCGAGGGAATTCTTCAAATGTGAAGAGCATACATATACTGATTTTTGTATTTTCATCAACAAATCAAGCATTTACATTTAAAAAGTGACATTTGATGAAGTGGAACTGCTGATGAGAATTCCATTCATCAGAATGACGACGACGCATAGTTCACGTTTGGCGATTTGTCCTCTTCGCTGTCTTTGTGAAGCAAATTAGATTTTTAAGACAATTTTTTGTCAAGTTCTAGTTCTGACGATGGGGTCCATGAGGAATCGAGGAAACTCCTCAAATGTTAAAGGCATACATATAGTGATTTTAGTACTTT
The DNA here is from genome assembly GCF_033807575.1 of Cydia pomonella. Classification (NCBI taxonomy): domain Eukaryota; kingdom Metazoa; phylum Arthropoda; class Insecta; order Lepidoptera; family Tortricidae; genus Cydia; species Cydia pomonella. Next base: position 10,360,828 of record NC_084727.1, read on the forward strand.
CATCATCAAATCAAGCATTTACATTTGTAGAAGTGACATTTGATGAAGTGGAACTGCTGATGATGAACAGAATGGAACTCTTCAACGCCTCATAGTTTATGTTTGGCAATTTGTTCTCTTCGCATGTTTATGAAGCAGTTAGGTTTTCAAGGTACATTTTTGTCTAGCTTGAGTTTTGATGATGGATTCCATGAGGATACCTACTTCTCAACTCTTTTAAGCAAACTTATAGCCATTTTTATTTTTATTTCATGCATTGTGTGAAATAATTTATTTTACATATAGTCGAATATTTTACCAGTTTTTTTAATTTCATTGTATGAAATCCAAAATCAACAATAATCTTTCTTTCACCGGTGTCCCTCATAAAAGTCGTTTTTTTTTCTTAAAAATTATTATTATAAGCTTTTATTTAGTTTCACTAGTCCCGTTGTCTGTCGGTCTGTAATCAAATCTTGCAAGTTAGATTTGATCCACTTCCCGGTTTCCGATTGAGCTGAAATTTTGCATGCATGTATAAATCGGATGACCATGTAATATTATTATCACATAGAGCTGATCTGATGATGGAGACAGGAGGTAGCCATAGGAACTCTGTGATAAAACAAGGCAACCTAATTGTGTTTGGGGTTTTTAGAAATGTCTCGATGAGAATTAGTTGACTGTGGAATGAAAAGTACAGTCAGCGATAAAAACTTGTACCAAAAATTAAATTTTTGCCAAAAACTTATTTCAGAAGTAGATTTAAAAAGAAAATAGTTTATATTTGTCTACTGCAAAACTTATCCTGTGACCTACGTATTGCGATCTAAAAAAGCGCTTCGATTTTTCAAAACCACCGCTGCCTGAACTCACTGCACTTTTCCAGCATATACAGTGATTATTTAATCACCTGCAATAATGAACAGCATATATACGAGGGTTGATTGAAAAATTCGCGGCCTGGCCAATTAAAAAAAAAAACTTTTTTCTTTTTTCTGCCGCCATTTTGAACTGTCATTATTCAACTGTCTTCCCACGAAATTTCAATTGGGGTCTATATTTAAAAGCAATTTTACGGCATATTTAAAGTTACGGGTCGGTACCAGGACAATGCACGTGTTCACACGTCACTAAAATCTATGGCGGAGATTGCCAAATGTGGGTTTGAATGATTGACCCACCCACCCTATTCACCCGATTTAGGACCATCGGACTTTCATCTGTTCCCCAATTAAAAAAAAACATATGGGTGGTATGAAATTTTCAAGCAACGCCGAGGTCCAAGCTAAGGTGGATGCCTATTTTGAAGGTCTCGAGGAAAGCTTCTTCAAAAGTGGTGTAATGGCTCTGGAATCCAGATGGAACAAGTGCATTCAACTCGACGGGGACTATGTCGAAAAATAAAAATTAATTAAAAAACCTCTGTTTTGTTTTTAATATTCAGGCCGCGAATTTTTCAATACACCCTCGTAGGTCATAGCAACTTTTATTATGGGACCAACCCCGAAATCGCGAAAAAAAATTTACTCTCCCATAGACAATGTCAAGGTCAGACAGACAAAATGTATGCAGCCAATTTTTTATTCGCAATTTCGGGGTTGGTCCCGTAGTAAAAGTTACTCAGTATGACCTATATATTCACCCCGTAAGTTATTGCAGGTGACTAAATATCTTGATGTGTTTTTAGGGTTCCGTAGCCAAATGGTAAAAAACGGAACCCTTATAGATTCGTCATGTCCGTCTGTCTGTCCGATTCTGTCACAGCCACTTTTTTCCGAAACTATAAAAGCTATACTGTTCAAACTTGGTAAGTAGATGTATTCTATGAACCGCATTATGATGTTTACACAAAAATAGAAAAAAAACAATAAATTTTGGGGGTTCCCCATACTTAGAACTGAAACTCAAAAAATCTTTTTTCATCAATCCCATACGTGTGGGGTATCTATGGATAGGTCTTTAAAAATGATATTGAGGTTTTCTAATATCATTTTTTTCTAAACTGAATAGTTTGCGCGAGAGACACTTCCAAAGTGGTAAAAAGTGTCCCCCCCCCCCCCCGTAACTTCTAAATTAACAGAATGAAAAATAAAATAAAAATATATGATATACATTGCCATGCAAACTTCCACCGAAAATTGGTTCGAACGAGATCTAGTAAGTAGTTTTTTTTTAATACGTCTTAAAATTAAAAAAAAAAAAATCATCAAACCCATACGTGTGGGGTATCTAGGGATAGGTCTTCAAAAATGATATTTAGGTTTCAAATATCATTTTTTTCTAAACTGAATAGTTTGCGCGAGAGACACTTCCAAAGTGAAAAAATGTGTGTCCCCCCCCCCTGTAACTTCTAAAATAACAGAATGAAAAATCTAAAAAAAATATATGATATACATTACCATGTAAACTTCCACCGAAAATTGGTTTGAACCAGATCTAGTAAGTAGTTTTTTTTTAATACGTCATAAATGGTACGGAACCCTTCATGGGCGAGTCCGACTCGCACTTGGCCGCTTTTTTTTCTATTTTTATTAAAAATCATTCCTATGGAGCCGATGGTCTTGGGTTCGAATCCCGGTAAGGGCATTTATTTGTGTGATGTCACAGATATATGTTCCAGGCTCATGGGTGTTTTCTATGTATTTAAGCGTTTGTATAATATATATTTATCGTTGTCTAGGCACCCTCAACACAAGCCTTCTTGAGCTTACTGTGGGACTTAGTCAATTTGTGTACAAAGGTTTCTATATTTTTTCTTTTTTTTTTTAATACTACGTCGGTGGTAAATAAGCATACGACCCGCCTGATGATAAGCAGTCTCCGTAGCCTATGTACGCCTGCAACTCAAGATGAGTTACATGCGCGTTGCCGACCCTAACAACCCTCGCTCCCCTCACTGAGATCTGGCAACCTTACTCATCAGCAGGAACACAAAACTATTTAAGTCGAAGTAAATATGTAACAATTATAAATCATATACTACCTCTTACATATTTTTGCTTTACAAACTATATTTTTTAAAGTGATTTTCAATAATTTTTAATAAAAAGACACGTCAAGGCCATTTACCGTTTTTCTAATGCTAAAAAGAACGATCTATAAACAACATGATAACGAAACAGACTAGAGTCAGAGAAAGTTAATTCTCCACAGACTTACTTAGCAAGCGCCAAAGTGTGGAAGTGTCACCAAACCCTTACAAAATTTCCACACTTTGCTGAAGTTTGTGTAGAATTTCCTAAGGCAGACAGACTCTAAAGTAAGATAGCTATACACGAAGAATATCGTACATTGACTCGCCATTTCCTATCTCTTTCGCACGCGATCATGATGCCAGCGGTTGATGCCACTGTGCGAGCGGGAAAGCAATATGTGGCTTGCCATCAGAATTTCTGTTGGAATTTCAGATGGAAACGTCCTTATTGAACTTGAAGCATAAGAATCCATCTGTGATAGAAAGCCACATATAACTATGCGCGTGCGAAAGAGATGGGAAATGGTGTGTCAATATACGAAATTCTTCGTGATTATCGTCCTTATTTTATTAGTAACAGATCTTATCACTAAACTATATTTTTATTTCCCAGTTCACCTCAACTCTCCTACCGACATCAATACTATACATATGTACAACAAAAAAAACTGATATTTCCATAAAAAATCGTGTACCTTTGAGAATTATGTAGATGGCGCCACTTATACGTATAGACATGCAACGCCATCTAGTGAGATGTTTCAGTGTTAAGTTAAACACACGACTTTGTATGGTGGTTGATAGTCTGTATTACTTACTAGTCTCTAAGAGTCAAAAAAAAGTAAACAAAATAATATTATAAGGACACTTAGAATTTCCTTAAAGATATATTCATCCGATTTTTCCTTAGAAGGAAAAATTCACCTCAAGTGACAAAGCAAACCCGCGACCTTCTAAGACCCAGTCGCTCTAACAATAAAGAAATAAATAAATATAATAGGAAATTATTACACAAATTGACTAAGTCCCACAGTAAGCTCAATAAAGCTTGTGTTGAGGGTACTTAGGCACGCAATATATAATATATAAATATTTAGAAATACTTAAATACATAGAAACACTCATGACTCAGGAACAAATATCCATGCTCATCACACGAATAAATGCCCTTACCAGGATTTGAACCCGGGACCGGCTTCGTAGGCAGGGTCACTACCCACTAGGCCAGACCGGTCAGAAATATAAGTAAAGAAAGAGTGATAACTCCATACATCAGTTTTCTCACCAAAACGCAAGTTATTTCGTAGTCGACATCTAGCGTCAAGTAGTGGAATTTATCAGTACCGCTACTTGACACTAGATGTCACTAGTGTCGACTGACGAAAATAATGCTAAAATAATTTACAACTAATATTACAAGCAGAAGGAGTTGAAAATAGAGTTTCGGTGAATCCGGTTATAATATTAACTGAAAATTATTGAGCATTAGACTTTTCGTTCGTCGGTGGCGTGGTCGTCCATAGGCGGTGGTGGCCGAGTGGATATGACGTCCGACTTTCAATCCGGAGGTCGCGGGTTCAAATCCTGGCTCGTACCAATAAGTTTTTCAGAACTTATGTATGAAATATCATTTGATATTTACCACTAGCTTTTCGGTGAAGGGAAACATCGTGAGGAAACCTGCATACATCTGCGAAGAAATTCAAAGGTGTATGTAAAGTCCCGAATCCGCATTGGGCTAGCGTGGGGACTATATCCCGAGCCCTCTCGCACATGAGAGGAGGCCTGTGCACAGCAGTGGGACGTATAAAGGCTGAATTCTTATTATATTATATTATTACAGGCAGAAGGAGTTGAAAATAGAGTTCCGGTGAATCCGGTTATAATATTAACTGAAAATTGTTGAGCATTAGTTTTCGTTCGTCGCGACATCTATTGTCAACTAGCAGTACAGATAAATTCCGATACTTGACGCTAGATGTCGACTAGGAAATAACTTGCGTTTTGGTTCGATAACTGAGGGAGTGAGCACTCTTTTTAGGGTTCCGTAGCCAAATGGCAAAAAACGGAACCCTTATAGATTCGTCATGTCCGTCTGTCTGTCCGATTATGTCACAGCCACTTTTTTTACTTATATTTCCCTATGACTGAACTGAGTTCTCGAGCCTTACTCAACCTCAATGAAACAACTTTAGATTTTATCCAGAATAACAAACCTGTTTCGATTACAATAAATATAATTAAACGTACTTAACATTAATCCAATAAAAAAACCTATTATAACAAATCTTAAGTTAAGAATCTGAATCTCTAGTTACTTGTAGCAAAGAGAATTTGAAATAGAGGTGGATTGTCAAAGAAAATTTTGCAGCCACAATAAATTAAACATGATTAAAACTTTTAGAATGCCATTTGACTTTGTTCCTTATTCTTTCACCGATATGTGTTAAAATTATTAAATATCAAAAAGTAGCGTTTTTAACTTTTCAAAATTTCGGATCCATAGGAGTTAGCGAGGCTGAGAGAGGCACTAGTGAATATAACATTGTATGTTTGTTAGTCTGTTAGATATGTATCTATGAGCTTTAAATGCCTGAATAAAATTATATTTAAATAGGGACCGTGCACGTTGGAGGGTCTGCCATCTTGTGGCCTGAATCGGAACCATAAACATGCACATGTACACGTCACGTGTTTTCTTGTGCATAGTAGGTTCTGCCATCTTGTGGGCTACATCGGAACAATAAACATCACATTTACGCCTCGCGCCAAAAATCTGACGGCTCCTGTGCTGCCTCCTACAGTTCATGCACGCTCCCTAGTCATAAAATAACATTCTGAATTTATTCAGTAACCATGATAGACAAATGAGTAATACATCTGTTTTCTTACGAAAACACTTATTATTTTCGTAGTCGACATCTAGCGTCAAGTAGCATATTTATCAGTACCGCTACTTGACAACAGATGTCGCGACGAACGAAAACTCTAATGCTCAAGAATTTTCAGCTAATATCATAACCGGATTAACCGGAACTCTATTTCCAACTTCTTCTGCTTATAATATTAGTTGTAAATCGTTGAGCAGGACACTTTTCGTCAGTCGCGACACTCATGACATCTATTGCCAAGTAGCGGTACTGATAAATTCGCTACTTGACGCTAGATGTCCACTACGAAAATAATAAGCGTTTTGGTAAGCTTACTTATTTCTCTATGGTAACCATAGATTCATATTCATTATTTAAGATCATGTAAGATGTGCTTAAATAACAAAATTAGAAAGCCTTCTCACTGCCAAATTAGAGTTTGGTGTGGAACACACAATATAATTTCTTATAAACAATTATTTAATCAGAATTACACTTTCTTTTAAATAATGTTTTTGAAACTAACCGATTAATAACAATAATTATAATGCATCATCAAATGATTTATTAGCACCATCCGAATGTATAAGAACATTTATAGACTCAAAATCATCATTTTCAACATCATTATGCTTTCTCGCATGTGATGAGTCCTTCTCATTATCATTTGGTTCATTTAATGATTTCACTGTAGCTGAATCATTTGGTTCATTTAATGATTCCACTGTAGCTGAATCATTTGGTTCATTTAATGATTTCACTGTAGTTGATTCATTTGGTTCATTTAATGATTCCACTGTAGCTGATTCATTTGGTTCATTTAATGATTCCACTGTAGCTGAATCATTTGGTTCATTTAATGATTTCACTGTAGCTGAATCATTATTTGGTTCATTTAATGATTTTACTGTAGCTGAATCATTATTTGGTTCATTTAATGATTTCACTGTAGCTGAATAATTATTTGGCTCATTCACTGATTCTAGTTCTATTTTAATATCCAAAGAGATATCAGACATTTCAATAGATTCAGCCCTATCTGTATTATCATTATTTTCATCATTTTTATCTGAAATCATTTGACCCTTGAAATGATCTTTTATTGATTCATTTGGATCATTAAATGATGCGACTGCCTCTGTCGACTCACTTGGATCTAATTCTGCTATTTTATCTGTATTAACAACACTTGTTATTTCTGTTATTGATTCATCAGGATCATTGAATGTGACTTCCGTCAATTCAATTGGATCCTCTTCGATTGGATCATCTGTAAGATCAATTGGTTCCAAACGGCGGAAATAAGCCAAAAATCTGTCTCGAACAGCCACAGCTACATTAGAAGCCCTATGATTTGTCGGCTTGAATAGTTTCAAAGCATTAAGCTTCTTCGCTCCACCTTTAACAATCTTCTTCTGTGTTTCATAAGGTAATGTTTTACCATGCTTCGCTAAAACATAGTTATGTAAGCAGCATATCGCTTTAAGCATAGCGACCGCTGTGTCTATCTGAGTCTCCATAGGACTGAGCAGAATTGTCCAGGATTTCATGAGCATTTCAAATGTTTTATCCACAGTACAAGCTTTTTCAAGATACTGGTTGAATAATTTTCTCTGCGGAGTGAAGCCTTGAGTTTTGGGGAAGACCCTTAACAAATTATGTCGAATAGTGAACGCTCCATCGCTGATAAGGACATACGGGCACGGTTCGGTTTCCCCAGGAAGCGGGGTCCACGGTAAAAAGTCTTTCTTATCCATATACTTTCCAAAGAATCTGGAGTTTTCTAATATATTAACGTGGCCATCTTTCGCATAGTTTCCTATGTCTAAAGCGAGGATTTTGTTATACGGATCGGTGACAGCTAAAAGGGCTATGGTCACAAATCTTCTATGACAATTTTTGTCGGAGACTCTAGGGTATTCTTCTGTCTGCGGTGTCGTTTTGTATCTTTTGTCTTCTGATAACTGCTTCGCGATGATATGTCTTCCTCCTACGCTGCCTACGCAGTTAGGGAATTGGCAGATTAGTTTGAAGTCAGCCTCGGCCCGCCTCCACGTGCGTTCCCTGGGCGCGGGCATGTGGGCGGGCTGCAGCGTGCCCCACAGCGCGCGCGACACGTCCTTCACGATGGCGGACACCGTGGTGCGCCCCACCCTGTATTTCGTCGACAGTTCTTTGTAAGACAGCCCGGCGCGGAGGTGTCTGAAAAATGAAATAAGAGTAATTGTAGTATACCTACCTATTCGCTATGTGCATGACTGTCACGCAACCTAGCGTCCGCAAGTCTAGGGGAAAACGTCGATTCACTACGTCTTATGAAACTAATCCAAAACTAAAAACTACTCAACGGATTTTCATACGACTTTCATCTATCAATAGAGTGATTCTTGAGGAAGTCTTAGGTATATAACTTGTTAAGGTTTTGTGTAAATTGGTTGAAATATAACGATGTTGTCGGAAAAAATCACGCTGGCTAGGAGCTTTAATCGAAAGCGCTGCCTAATCCGTTTGAGCTATAACAACACAATGTATGGTGGGGTTGTTTCTCATTTATAGGTCTACAAAAAAGTCCGCGATGTTAAATGTCTATCTTTTAAGGATAACTTACTACACCCACCCTTAACTTCTAGAAAAAGATCACGTAATATGTGGCATTTGCAAAGCTACATTATTAACAATTATCAAATTAAATACGTTACTTGTATTAAGTATTTCATACAGATTACAATAGTCCCTTACACCATACAATTTAAATGAATATTTCAGGAGTAAACGTAAATTAAAGTTTCACTTCGAGCCATATAACTTTTTCGAAATGTTAAACGCTATCCGCAGTTAGTTCTAATTTTTACCACCTTATGCGCTGGGATCGCTTTACTTACCCCCACCATGCACTTCGCACGGTCCCAATTTAAAATTTAAATCAGAACAAAGATAATTTCAAACAGAGGTGGATTGTCAAAGAAAATTTTGTAGCCACAGTAAATTTACTGCCATTTTTAAACACATGATTAAAACTTTTAGAACGCCATTTGACTTACATCCTTATTTTTTCACTTATATGTGTTAAATTTGTCAAATAACAAAAAGTGGCGCCATCTTACCGAGCATAACCAAAAGGTTGTGGCGCCATCGCTCGAATCGATACTGCCGTACCTTTGGCCTTTGATCTATCATGTGTCGAAAGATGGCAGTAAATTCACTGTGGCTACAAAGTTTTCTTTGACAATCCACCTCTATTCCAAATTCTCTTTGATTTGAAGAACTCCAGTCGTTTTTTAGTGACTCTGCGCTTAAGAAACTTCCGAGTCATGTAGGGCCAGACCATGTTGGCAGCGATTCCATAGCCCAGACGGGGCACGTGTTATTAAAAAAAAAAGACTAATACATATTGAAATTGTTTACCACGAAACGGGCTCGCCTCAGCATAATGCTGACCTGAAGAGTATTAAGTTAGTGTATACATATTTTTGCCAATTTGTCCGTATCGATATTTTCAGACGTGACTGTATATCAACAAGCGCCAGAACACTGTATAGTTTGACATATCAAAGAATAAACTGGCTAACGTCAACAACTAATGGCCCAGAATAAACCGTTATTAAACGTTAATTAAACCAGAAATTACAATAAAAATTATTAAACAAAAAAATCAACCTTATTTTAGTAGTAATATGGTTCATTATGGCTATGAACATGTGGTGGTAATTAGTGAGTTTTGCTTGTCACCTGACGAAACCGACTAATATTTCAAACGAATAGATCTAAATATTCACCTCAAGAGTATTCATATCCACCTCATGAACATTAATATTCAGCTCAAGAGCATTAATTTTCACCTCAAGAGTATTAATATCTACCTCAAGAGCATTAATATTCACCTCAAGAGCATTAATATTCACCTCAAGAGCATTAATATTCACCTCAAGAGCATTAATATTCACCTCAAGACCATTAAGTTTCACCTCAAGAGCATTAATATTCATCTCAAGAGCATTAATATTCACCTCAAGAGCAGTAGAGTATTAAACAATAAAATAAGTTTATGGCAAAATTTTAATTTTTGGTACAAGCTTTCATAATACTCCTCGAGACAATTCTAACAATCCCAAACACAATTAGTTTGCGTTGTTTGTTTAAAGAGTTCCTATGGCCACCTCCTATCTCCATCATCAGATCAGCTCCATGTCCTCGTAATATAATACAGCTACGTAACGTAGCACTTTTTGAGCAACTATTAAAATGCACAGAAAGTGCTCATTTCCGCACGCGTGCGGGAAAGTAGCACCATATATACTGTAAATAACTAATATCTGTTAGTGTATAATAATAAATTAACTGTACATACCTTAAACAAATCGCCAATCTCTCCCTCGTCGATATGGATTTCCTAAAGTTCGTATCAGTCTTCTCAATCAACAGTTCCACCATACTATGTAACTCTTCAAAAGAAGCCTTCGACATGTTCATATGTTCATAAAACACCTCATCGCTCTCTTTGCATAACTGTTCATACTCCGTTTCACCTTCGCTTCTGTCTCGGACCCATTTCCTCTTTTTCCTCTCCGGGTGTCCGGACACATTGTCAATGGGAACTTCTGAGTATTCATCGCTTGACTCTTCGGAGAATTCTATTTGGATTTCGTCTTTGATGTGGATTTCTTCGGTGAGTAGTGCGGGTTCAAGTTCTCCAGGTTCAGTGGCTTCGGAAAGCTGGTCTGTGTCTGTGCAAAATAAAAGTAATTCTTGTTCTCTCACTACAAGAAGCGCTATGGGTTAGTTGTAAATATATTTGTTTTTAGTTACTGTACAAGTAAATTGCACATGCATCGTATTCATCATTTGCCCCATCAGCATTTAGTTTATATAAAAGTGTTGTAAGTAGTCAATAAGTACCCTATTCATTCACTAAATAATCACGTTCGCTATTATATAAGTGTGCACACCTATCAAGTTATAATAAAGCAAGTTTATCTCAAGAATTCGTCTTTCGTGTTTCACATTACTATCAAGATATCTATCAAGTAAATGTTAGAGTTAGCAAGTACTCTAACAGTTACAGATTTATTTAATGAAGATAACATTATATTTTTTTTTTATACTACGTCGGTGGCAAACAAGCATACGGCCCGCCTGATGGTAAGCAGTCTCCGTAGCCTATGTACGCCTGCAACTCCAGAGGAGTTGCATGCGCGTTGCCGACCCTAAACCCGCCCCCCCTCGATGAGCTCATATTATTTATTATTGTTAATACATTTTTAAAATAGTAAATCGTGATATAATAGAGAGCTTTTCAGTTGAGTGTTTAGGCAACGAAGCTTGCTGAGTTGCCTAAGTAAGGTACTAGTTTTAAAAGGTTGATTATATCACTATTGTATACAATACTTTTTTTACGAGTCATGTAAAATAATACTTTTTTACTATAAAACCTAACACCCTTATTCATAAACGTGTGCTAAAGTTGACAAGCCGCTAACAATCGTTTGTCCCTTTCCGACGTATTAGTATGATGGAAAGGGACAAACGATTGTTACCGGCTTGTCAACTTTAGCACACGTTTATGAATAAGGGGGTAAATAATTAATGAAAATTGGTAATTATCTCAGTAGAAAAAAATGTAGTACATAATACATTTTTTTATAGTTGACTACAGCGTATCGAAATGGATCTTATAGTTGAGTTGCGAGCCCATGCATGAAAAGTACCCAATTACAGTTTGGTATACGAGATCTTAATTCAACCATTACAGTCGACGAAGAGAAAAATAATGTTAGTACTTAAAAGCTAAATTCAATTTTACATTTAAAATTATTTCATGAATTAGAGGACAACACATATGATCAGCAATCATCTTTGGGATGCTGTTTGGGCTGTCCCTAGTTCTGTTCAGCAGAGAGGCTGGTTTTTGGGCAAAATTGCTGCAAATCCATATGTAGACACGAAATTTTGACGAACGGTCTGGCCTAGTGGGTAGTGACCCTGCCTATGAAGCCGATGGTCCTGGGTTCGAATCCTGATAAGGGCATTTATTTCGTGTGATGAGCATGGATATTTGTTCCTGAGTCACGGGTGTTTTCTATGTATTTAAGTATTTATATATTATATATATCTTTGTCTAAGTACCCTCAACACAAGCCTTATTGAGCTTACTGTGGGACTTAGTCAATTTGTGTAATAATGTCCTATAATATAAAAAAAGTAATGTACACATAACAATAACACAACTGACAGAGCAAAAAAAGAATTAAAAACCTAATCCAAAATGTTGTTAAAATTACAACAGATTACAGCAATATGGTGAAGTTAGAAAAAACACAAATTTAATCATTAGGTAAAATTGAATGAATGATTTATTAATATACATATCTGGGCGCCTTCCATCTGTGGTGGAAACGCAGCTCATATCCCAATATGGCACCGGCAAGAAGCTCGGAAAAACACATTTTCAAGATTTACCTGCTTTCTGCTTCTTAGCCGTCTTCTTCTTTTCCTTCCCGTTCGTCTTCTTTTTTCTCTTGACCTTCTTCTTGATGGGCTCGTCGGAGTCGCTGGAGCTCCCGTTGTACTCCTCCGAGTCTTCGCTCTTCATTTCCTCGTCCTTGAGGGGCAGCTCGTCGGGCTTCGACTCGGGTTTTAGGGGTTTGTTATCTGAAATGAAAGTTTTATGACAAAAATTTCATATCTGATATATCGTCTGTTCATGAGTTTTGAGTTATACGATTACATTAATATTTTTACAGTACATATGGTGCTACTTTACCGCACTAGTGCGAAGATTAGCATATTACGTTACTGTGTCCAACATTTAAAGGGCCATATGTACTGTAAAACGTTGTACGATACATGTGCGAATAGGTAATTCGCAACTCGTGTCGATTTAAAACACTCCCTTCGGTTGTGTTTTAATTTATCGCCACTCGTTTCGAATTTCCTATTTTGCGCACTTGTATGTACTATTATTAAACAACTAGACTGATAATAAAGTGTCCAAAAAGAAAGTACAAGGGAGATCCTCTGGAGTTACTTAAGCTAAGCGAAAACGCAGCCCATTGGGTGAAGACCTTAGATATTAATTTGTAAATTTGTAAAGCGACCAAGAATTGAAATATGCCATACGACTAAATAAATAAATAATAATAAAGTTGCCTTCTGTGTTCTTGTATTATTATAGTAATTTACACCGTAGATTCCTAGAAACTAAATGGTCGCGCACTGTGCAGTTTTATGAGAAATTTCCTCCCGCGGACGCTCCGCTGTGAAATGAGCTGCCTGCCGAGGTTTCCCCGAGGGACTACAGTATGGGGTTCTTCTAAAAAGGAGTGTGTTTTTAAAGGGTCGGCAACGCGCATGTAACACCTCTGGAGTTGACTTTTAGTAAGTTTATCTGGAGACCACAAGGTATAACTTTTTTATTTTTATACTACGTCGGTGGCAAACAAGCATACGGCCCGCCTGATGGTAAGCAGTCTCCGTAGCCTATGTACGCCTGCAACTCTAGAGGAGTTACATGCGCCTTGCCGACCCTAAACCCCCACCCCCCTCGATGAGTACAACTATACAATTTTCAAAACTACACGAATTATTTCTCCAGATTTTATTAATTTTCTTAAGCTAAAACACTTCAGCCCTCATTTAGTTAGCTTGAAAAATTAGACCCAAACATACATACATTGCCATAAATAAAGCCTTGTAGGTAAAATACAAAGTTTTTGAAACGCTGGCCTAGCGATAAGAGTGAGAGAGATTGCGACTTGCAATCCGGAGGTCGCGGGTTCAAAAATACAAACCCCCGTTCGTGCCAATGACTCTTTAGGAACTTATGTACGAAATATCATTCGATATTGACCAGTAGCTTTTCGGTGAAGGAAAACATCGTGAGGAAACCGGACTAATCGATGTTTTGTCAAGCGGTAACAACATGACGTTCGTGATAGGAAACTCCAGGTATACACCGTGTTTTTTTTGATTTGCGTTAATTTCGAGGGTGCATTCCTGAGCTTAAATAAAGTAACTTTCTCAAAGATACCGATATTCTAACTAACTCCCTTTCGGAGATAATCAATCATTAATTTTTATCTTATAAGACCCATACGAGCGTGTACACTTGCCTTAGGGCCTGTTTACTTATTGATTAGTGTTTAGTGCGAGTTCATACATTTGCTACTAAACGTAAGTACTATCTCGGACGATCGACGTTCGAAATGACATTGATATGTCACAGTTTTCAATTGTTTGGTTGAGTTAAATGTAATGCCCGTGTTACAACAACGCTATATGCAACATTTAGTTACTTTTATAAAAATAAAAATAGTAAAAAAAAAACAAAAAAAAATTATTTTTTTTGAAAACTAACTATGCCATTTAGTTTCCTTAAACGTACTTACCGAAACCCCGGAGTTAACGCAATTCAATAAAAACACGGTGTAGATATAACAGAAGTTTATACCTTCATCATCACTATAAGTAGGTAGTGCGTCGTGGCGGTCGTCCCCGACGGAGTTGTGGTCGCTGTTGTAGTCCTTGGGCTCAGTCTTCAGTTCTATGTTCTCTAGCTCCAGCTTTTTTAGTTTGTTTTCTAGAAAAATAAGAAAATAAATAAATATTACAGATAATGAAGGGAAAAATTTAAAATCTTCTGGAAAATTCCTACTCTTTCAAAGTATGTTAATTCTTTAAAAAACCCCGACTTTCAAGGTTAGAAATGTAGCCTAAGAGCGTTATCACATTGCCCGATCCGATATCGATTGTCGGATGGAAGTGAAACGTACGACAAATGTGTATTTCAGTATTTATTTAAGTAAAAACCGATAGACAACGCAAAAAAACGGACAAGTGCGAGTCGGACTCGCCCACTGAGGGTTCCCTACTTTTTAGTATTTGTTGATATAGCGGCAACAGAAATACATCATCTGTGAAAGTTTCAGCTGTCACACACACACAGCCTGGAGACAGACAGACAGAGAGATAGACAGACGAACGGACAGCGGAGTCTTATTAATAGGGTCCCGTTTTACCCTTTGGGTACGGAACCCTAAAAAGGCGGGTTTGATGTTTGATGCCATATGACAATCTCCTGCAGCTGTTTTTCTCATAGGCGCCTTCCAACATCCGGATATCGGTGCGGCACTTCCGATAATTTCAGCTGACCGATAATATTTGTTTGTGTGCGTATGTGTAGGCATAATCTTTGTTGTAGTGTGCGTGACCGCTAAACACTTATGAGAGTTATGAGGCTAAATTATTTTAGGTTACTAAACTACTGATACGTTAATATGTTAATTTTGCTGCACCAGCCTCCTTGCCGCTCTTATATTTATAAAAATAACTGTTTTAATATGTGTATAACCATTTATAATAAATTACCTGACGAAATTAAATTGGAAGCTAACAATTCATTTAAGATTAAGTTGACAAAATGGCTTCAAGAAAAATGTTTTTACAGCATTAAGGAATATTTAACATAATGTAATTAGGTATAATAATATGATTGTAAATATATAATACTAGCTTTTAAGTAACGAAGTGTAGCAGCACGTTGCATGTACCTAAAATTTGCACAACTGCATGCAGGTTGAGCACGTGAAACTTTTGTTTATTTTTAAGCCCTTTAAACCGTGTTCTTGCAAATAAAGATTTTTATGATTTATGATTAATGTTATGTTACCTTAATTATAATATGTAGACTAGCGTTAATAGATGTACTATTGTGTGTCATGAACTGGCTATATGAAATATAACACCTTATTATGTACATGACAATGCAATATTAAATAAATGACTACACTGCGCGTCCGCGGCCTGACTGTGCTGATGTGGCATCCTACATCCGATATCGGATCGTACAAAGTGAAAACGTTCTAAAGGAGCCCACTGATTACCAGTTCACCGGACAATATCGGCCTCTCAGTTATTCGCGATTGTCAGCTTTTGCGAATAACTGACAGGCCGATATCGTCCAGCAAACTAACCCATCCGATGGCTTCTACCAACCACGTAATGAATTGAAATGAATGAAATGAAATGTGTTTATTAACACACATACAAAGAGTCAAAGATACACCATAGTATTTGTTAAACGGCTTTCGTACAATGACAGATGGCATCTCCATACATCCCTTAAACGCAAAATCATGCAAAATTGTAATGAGATGAAATCTGTCACCTTACCCGAGCTATTGGGAAAATTGTATAATCCATGATTGAAAAGTAACGAGGGGGGGTAAGTGTTTTGCAAACGTGGTCTTTAGATGCAAGACAGCTGCAGGCACAGCTCCTCGCACTGCAGCACCTGATGCCGGCTCGCTATGGCAGCACGCATGTGGCATATGCCGGAGTGTATGTCAACATGATGCTCTCACCATAGTTAATGTTATTAGTGTCCTCCTCGGGCGGAGCCAGCTTCGCCTGCAGGAACAGCTCCTCACACTGCAGCACCTGGTGCCGGAACGCAATGGCCTCGCGCAGGCGCACCACGCAGGTTGCGCACACCCCTGAGTCCTTCTCGTTGTCATCCACATGGGATAGCTGGAAACATGATAAGCTATACCTTGTTTTTTTGCATTAGAAAAGACTTTACTCCGCGTCCACACAGAGCGAGCATACGCACGAAGTCATTTCCTCAAGCACAAAACGGCCACTGTAGACGTGCCTCGGCCGAGGCGGCAAGGGAATAGTCCGGTTTCCTCACAATGTTTTCATTCACCAAAAAGTGACTGGTAAATATCAAATGATATTTCGTACATAAGTTCAGAAAAACTCATTGGTATGAACCGGGGTTTGAACCCACGACCTATGGATTGCAAGTCGCACGCTCTTACCACTAGGCAACCAGCACTTCGTCAAATAAAAAAAAATACAATAAGGTAAAACACTCCACAAGTGGCAAGTGATTATGGCAATATCATTTACTTTTAAAGATTAATCTAATTACGGATTATTTAAATGTTGTTCAACGAGAAGTTCTAGCATGACCATTTATTTATATTAATAATTGAGCCACAAAACTACTCACCAATATACCATAGCAATCCATGACCATGTCGGCGTAGACTTCCTTTTTACCCATCCAGTTATATTCGGCTGTTAGAACCCTACATTTCTTTATTGCTCGGCAGCATCTGCATAACGCAGGGTCTATGATGGGCCCGTTATTCTTTTGGACACTCATTTTTAAGTGTTCACCGCCTTATTCTCAGTTTAAAACTATTTAGGGACGTATATAGTGGTCACTAATATAATAATCATACATACTGTTTAATTAAATTCGCTTAAAAACTATAATAAATACATTTTATGTGATAAAAACGCTACATTCATCGCCGAAAGCTTCGCTACACGCCAAAATGTCAATAACCAATTGCGTTTCGTTATTGCTTTGGCATACAGTGTTTTAGCTCGATTATTTCGATTATAAAGCTAATAGAATCGACTGAATTTCGATTATGAAAAGTTTAAATCTATTTATTGACAATAACAATATACATAATGGATATATACAGATGAATACTATAACTAGCTTATATCTAAAAGAGGCCCTTGAGGCATTGTACCAAGGATGCTGGCGGCATTTCCTCGTTGTATCGCAATACTGATACGTTGTGCGAGGAAGCCGCCAGCTCTTCGGTCACCAGTTACGTCAACCAGACGTTTCGCGATTTCTCCAAAAAACTTGTGCGCGCTGGGACCCCATGGACCTAGAGTTTCAACGCCAAAAGGTACAAAATGGTACTCTCTACCGAGGCTCTTATATTTATTACGTTTCAAAATTTCGGCGCTTTCCGCCGCTGCGCCCGCTTTTACATTAGTCCGTTGGAGGTGGGACGGTGCCAGTGTGTCTACGCAGGTAGCATCCCACACTAACATCCGTCCCAAGCTCCAAGGAACCAAGGACACCCCATCAGGCCTCTTGCCATCATCCCTGATAATGCCAGTTGGCTCAAGAAGAGCAGGCACATTGATGGTGGCAAGAGATCGACGGATTATGTCATTAAGCGACGCATGTCTTGAAAAACGACCTGCACTTTTTTGACAAGATAATCCGTGGTGTCCCAGTCGGTCCACGTCCGTGCCACAAGAGCATATATGTGGCGTACATACCGAAACCCCGAGTCGCAAACCAGTCGCCAGTCTTAGGGAGTCTTTATTCTATCTGT
The DNA here is from genome assembly GCF_033807575.1 of Cydia pomonella. NCBI lineage: Eukaryota > Metazoa > Arthropoda > Insecta > Lepidoptera > Tortricidae > Cydia > Cydia pomonella. The sequence goes on from NC_084727.1 coordinate 10,378,806, forward strand.
AATTTAAAACGTAATGCAGTGTTGCCAGGCGTACGATAATTGTCGTACACGCACGATAATTTGGGCTCCGGTAAGTCGTACGTTCCAAAGAGCATTATCGTACGCAAAAGTACGATCATTTCAGCCCTTAGACAGTGCCCCCAAAAAAGTCTAGTTTTTGAAGCAAAGTATGACAATTTCCTTGCGAAATAGGCTACAATTAGCATCTTTTGGGTGTTCGGCTCCTTGGTTTACGTCAAAAATATCGAAATTTCCTGTAAACTGTTTGGGTATATCACAACAATAGACAAATGTAAAACTGTTTTTTGCGCAATTTAGACGAAAATTGCGTTTTTGTTTGATTATACATTGGACATGTAAGCTTATTTTGCCAGAAATTTTGGGAGTAGTACCTTTTTGATAGGCGTACGATAATTTTTTCATCGGTACGATAATTTTGACACTCAAATACGATAATTCTCTTCCTCTCACCTGGCAACACTGACGTAATGTACAAGATGGCGATGAGATGGTGTAATTTTTTTTCGCTTGTTCGAGTTCCTTGTAATTGAGATTTGTTCTGTTTTGTTTTATTTTTTTGGTCATAAATTTGATTTAATAATGGATGTTGAAGAGGACAAATTCTTCGGTTGGTGTAAATGTTGTCTTCAAGACGGCTGCTTCAGAAGCTTGTGGGCTGAACATGAAGACAACGGGGTGGTGCAGAACTATGGCGAAATGCTCAACGAATGCTTTTCTTTACAAGTAAGTCATGGTTTTTGCCCGCTAGATTCAATTTTGGTCCTTGAAAATATTTTGAAGTTTTGCATGTATTCTACTGATGGATCCTTACAAAGATTCAGATACAACTGAACCATTTAAAGTAGGGTTATGTTATTATTCATCTGTTCGAAGAAAATAACCTATTCTGTATTCTTCAGCAGAATTCATTTCCTGTGAAAATAGGTCGTGTAACATTATCTGAAGTTTTTTTTTATGTAGCCTATTTTGTGTCCCATTGCTGGGCAAAGGCCTCCCCTTTCTTCCGCTACTCATTTAGTAAGGAAATTATTATTAATAAACCTTGTTTTAACTATTAATGTTTTTTGCTAACTTTAAAATGAGCACCTTTGCCCACTCACTGCCAATAATTAAGATATTAGTACATTACGATGCAAAAGTGTGATAAGTAGGTAATTTGCAACGAGTGACGATAAATTAACACACCACCGAAGGGAGGGTTAAATCGACATGAGCGCAGCTGGACGATATTTGACGCTTTCCGGCCGGAGGGCAGAAAATAAAACTTACAGCTATCCAGAGGGAAATTGTTTTTAGCGAAAAATTCTCGCTCGCTCGCTCTGTATGAACCCGCCTATTAACCCTTGGGACGCCTAGTGCCTGATCCGTACCAGTCCTGTCAATTGACGGAGGGTCTTCAATTTTTGTACCCGTCAACTGCCTAGTCCCGGATTTGTACAAGCTGTCTCAACTGCCTTGTGCCTTATCAGTCACCAAATTTATTCCATCATATTTTTTACAATTTTGAGATCTAAACACTTACAAATAGAATTTTATATTATATTACTTGCATTTTAATGCAATTTAAGTCGCGGCAGTCAACGGGTGCACGTACGCGAGCCTATCCGGCGTTTGAGGGGGATGGGACAAATCCGGCACTAGGCATCTGATGGGTACAAGTACGTTTGTCGGTTCGGCGTTCCAGCAGTTAATGCGTTCCATTTTAAGAAATGTCATGTATCAAAAAAATAACAAATAAAACTAAACTAGATATGGTGTCAGAACCAAATACAATACAGTTAGCCTTTATTTACTGACTCATTTATAGTTCTGTTATGTTACTGTATCTCTGTTCTATTTCTCGCTAGGTTGTCGGGGTTTCCTCTAAAGCTTTCCAGTCTCCTCTGTTCTGAGCAGTTCTTATCTACTTTGGTGGGGAATCATTTCATTTTCTGGTGTCCCTGACCTCTCTTGCTGTATATAGGGAACCAATGAGTTATATTTTGTGTCCATTTGTTTATTTCCGATCTTGACATGTGACTTTCACATCCATTTTCTTTTTCTTATTTCTCTGGCTGCGTCTCTGACTTTAGTTTTTTCATGTTTACAGTGGCCAAAACCCAACAACTTATATTTGGAGCAGATCTGCGATGAGTGCTCCAAGCGCACAGCGGATGCTTACAGCTTCCGACAGCTGGTCCTGTCGAGTCAGGAGCAGCTCATGCCCAGGACTGACCAGCCCTCTGAACTTACAGAAGTTCTTGGTAAGAAAATTAGTATTTCCTTATGATTGTGTCAACTGTCAGAATTTTGAATTCTAATATCATCTACTTAGTCCCTTTTTTCAGATTAGAAATTTTATAACCCTAAAAAGTAGTGGTAACTTTTTTACTCCAATATTAAATCTGATACCTATGAAGACAATGGTCATGGCTTCGATTCCCGGTAAGGCACTTATTTATGTGATGAACATTGATATTGGTTAATAGCCGGGTCCACACAGAGCGAGCATACGCGCGAGGCAATTCTCTCGCGCGGCAAATGGCTCATGTAGACGCGCCTCGTCCGAGGCAGCGCGCGCGTGACCTTCGGCAGAGCGCGCTGGCTCGGCCGAGGCACGTCTACATTGGCCGTTTGCCGCGCGAGAGAATTGCCTCGCGACGCTGCTCGATCTGTGTGGACCCACCCACCTGGTCCCACCGCGAGCGAGTAAGCTATGAACTATCGGCTATTTTCTAGCTCAAGAAACGAACAAAAGATAATCGCTTTCGTGTAAATAAAAGAGAGAGATATATATTTATAGTTCATAGCTGGCTTGTTCACACCGCCGGCGAAGACACTCTCCCACCGCCCGGCGAGTAAGCGATAATTCCATACAATGTTTACTAGCCGCCCGCTGATTGTCAACTGTTTCTAGTACATAATTTTACTAGTTGATAGCCGAGCTCGCTGATAGTTGGCGGTGGGACCACTGTTTTCTAGTTGACCGCCGCGATAAAAGCTATCGACTATAAAACTAGCTCAGCGGTACTCGCCGGTGCCTGCTTGGCGATCAGACCGATCATTTTACCTTATGAGGTGGATGCGAGTGCACGTATTTACAATGAATTTAAAACAATCATATGAACTATCTTTGTTGTCCAGTTCGGATGACGATGATGATGTATTTTATAAAAGCGTGTGTGTAGTGGCAGTGGCAATTTTGAAGAGACGGAAGAAAAAAAAGATATTTTAAAAAGAATGACAAGAAAATGTTGGATGCAAGAAATTAATTATTTCAGAAAAAAATTCTATACTTTTTTTAGATTGATAGCATTTAGATTTTCTTTTTTTTTACACCTTGGCTGCGGCAATTAAATATACCTTGTACATAGTTAACCATACTTTGCAAGTGGTCGATCGAACTTATTATATAAAGGAAAAAATTGCGGGTTAATCGCATCTACCTGTCTCTACCGCACTAATAAGGTACCTATTTTTGTGACACTCAATTGTAAATTTTTCTTCATAGTAAATGTACGAAAACATTTTTTTTTATTTCTGACTTTTTTGTACATTACCGAAAGCTGACCCACGGAAACTATTGATACTGGATAGGAATAGAATCGATAGACATAATAAAAAAGTTTGTCAAAAATTTTCTCGCACCCCGTATGTTTTCTCAAAAATCTTTAAACGCCAATCTTTATTAATTTGAAATAGAAGGAAGGTCTTCTAAGACCATTTTCGCTTAGCAGTACGGAATCTGGTGGCTGCACTCACTGACCCAAAATCTATTTCCACCCTGTATAGGTCATTGGCGAATAGGGCCCTCTTAAGTTTTTTACCTTTATGCTGGGCCACCCGGCTGAGCTAGTGGAGCGAGTAATCGCCCGTCGCACGCAAACACTCGCTTATAGCTCAGCGTCTAAACTAGTAAAACTATACTCGCTTCTCGCCGCTCGCCCACTAGTTTGTAGTTTATAGTTTCACTCGCTTATAGTTTGTAGCCGGCGGTGGGACCAGTGCCTAATGATTTTCTGGATTAGGTACCCATTTTCCATAATTACCTGAAAACACCTTATTCTAAAATTATAAAAATACTAATATGTAAGTATCGAAAATTACGCAATTTCCACTTGGAAAACTTTGGGAAAGTTCTTATGTTTTTGTATATTAGGAATCAAAATGTTACATTTCCAAAATGAAAGTTTACTGTTTGCTGTGAAAATTTCCTGAAATATCGATTATTTTTTTCTATATTTTTGGAAACTCCACAATTTACACACCTGTATTAACCAGTTGGGCCTTTTCATATCATTAATTGAACACGGTTTCCGTCACAGATGCAAAATCAGGAGAAATAACCTTGATTGTGAAAGAAGAGGCTTATAACGGCGAATATGAAGACATTGGAAAATATGAAGATGTTGGAGAATATGAAGAAGTGGAGTATTTAGAGGTGGAAGAGGAGAAAGAATCCAAAATGGATGTACTGAATGTGGAGACTCAGCACGAACAACTTGTTGATGGTAAGTTTTTTGACCGAGCTAGTGTGAAACGCGAGCGGAGCGTGGCTGTCTCAGCTTGGGCAGTAATGCTTTCCTATGTTCTGCTCTCCTCTACATGTCAGGTCCACTATCCCCCTAAGGCCCCAAGGTCCTACCTGTAGTACTTATTCAATTCGATGAAATTTAAATCATATTGATTTGGAACAGTGCGGGTCAGCCTATTCCTTTTTTTCATATATAAATGTGGGAGGGGGTCAAAAACTGGCAAAAAACCTCTTACGTAAATAGGCCACACCATAGAGAAATAAGAAGTAATAGATGCCATAGCCATAGCCATGTTAATCTCTTTTACCTTTCTGAGCGCCACGCCTATCTGCGGCGCGCCATCGTGAACCTTGTCGCAATGCACGAAGGTTGGTATTGCGCAGTAGCCGCGCGCCAATTCCCCGCGGTCTTCATCGATTTTTGGCAAGTTTTGAGTTGTTACACCTACACATGAGGGTAGGCAGGTACACTGGGCGTTTTTTGGCCTAATATTGTTCAACTTTGATGCCAAATATCTCGAAGATAATGAACTTTGGAGTAAATATGGAGTATTATATTATATGCTTAAAGCCGTTGCTGTTAGCTACAAAAAACATTAGAAAACTAAGGGATTCAGATCAAAGGTCATTGACGCCTTAAGCAGCCTAACATCTGCCATAAATTACCTAGTTTTATTTCAGGGCCCAATATTTTTCACACCGTAAAATTACATTATATTCTACTATAAACAAAAAAAAAAAATATGTATAGAAATGATCAATAAATTGATTAAACAATTTTTATGAATTTGTTTTCAGACCCAGACTATAACCCGGAAATACCTATTAAACAGGAAACAAGATGGCGGCCGAAAAAGAAAAAAGGCGAGCATAAGCGCACCTACAAGAACTACTCCAGCGACGATTTGAGGCAGAGCTTTGAGGTATAATCTTGAAAGCTTATTTGTTTCTTTATTTATCAATCAACGATACATGTTATCCACTAGGCACCAATGCGCTGTAATTAAAATAAGTTGTTTGTCAAAAATTTAATTTACATCTCTAACTCTATTACTTTTATTTCCACGGGGAACTATAACTAATCAAGACAATTCTAAAAACCCCAAACATGATTAGGTTGCGTTGTTTTATCACAGAGTTCCCATGGTCACCTCCTGTCTCCATCATCAGATCAGCTCGATGGTACCATAATATTACATAGTCATCCGATTTAATGTAAGATGACTTTGCTTATAATGCTTACTATGAACTATAAATCCTATTTTCATGACATTATAATAAATAATACATTGTGCAACAAGGGGGGGTAAGTGAAATTTTGCAAACGTGGTATTTAGATGCACGACACAGTGAAACAAAACACCGCACCATCGTGAGGAAAATACTAACTAGGAAATACCAAAGAAATCAACCAAATCAAATCTAAATGAACGTAATAAAAAAATATATTTAAAAATCTGGGAACTGGAAGAACAACCGCAGGAATGGAACGTAGGAGTCATATCATATGTCCTGTCCACAAAAAAGGCTCAAAAAAGAAGTGCACAAACTACCGAGGGATTGCTTTACTCACAACAGCGTACAAAGTCTTGTCCAACGTGTTGCTAAAGAGGATAGAGCCATATGCTGAAAAAATCCTCGGAGACTACCAATGTGGCTTCCGGAGAAATCGCAGCACGATGGACCAGATTTTCTTGCTCAAACAGCTAATGCAGAAGAAGTGGGAGTACGCACAAAGCATCCATTCGCTGTTTGTGGACTTCACAAAGGCCTATGACAGTATAGACAGGGGCACCTTGTACTCCATTCTTGCAAATTTCAACATCCCCAAAAAACTAGTAGCCATAATCACCACAGCAACGAGGGAAAGCAGGATGCGAGTTAAAGTTGGCGGCGAGCTGTCAGAGGAATTCACGGTGACTACCGGTCTAAAGCAAGGGGATGCTCTATCACCTGTGCTCTTCAACCTAGCTCTTGAACATGTTGTCCGAAAAGTACTAGAATTGGACATAGGAGTTGAGTTGAACGGCAAGCACAAGGTGGTAGGGTACGCCGACGACCTAGCTTTATTAGGGGAAAGCCGTGAACAAGTGGCGGAAGCAGCTAGTGTCCTGGAACGAGAGGCTTCTATGATAGGTCTCAGGATCAACCAGTCGAAAACCGAATACCTCCACATGAAACGGTACAAAAACACACGCGTCAAGCGTGACAGTCTTCATGTTGGAGGCACCGTTTATCGTGGAGTTGACAAATTTCGGTACCTCGGATGCACGATTACCGACACAAACACCAGAGAGGAGGAGATCAACATACGCATCCAAAACGCCCTGCGATGCAGCGCAGCCCTCCATAAGGTGTTGGCGTCCAAGCTTCTCAGCAGAAATACTAAGTTACGGGTATATAAAACTATAATAAGACCAATCCTTATGTATGGCTGCGAAGCTTGGACACTAACACTGAAAGAAGAGAGTCAGCTTCTGGTAGCGGAAAGAAAGGTGTTACGGAAGATCCTGGGACCTATCAAAAGAGATGACGGCACCTGGAGGATCCGTAAGAATGCCGAAATCGAGGAGTTAGTGGCCGAACCCAATATCATCGGCGAAACGAAATGCCACAGACTTCGCTGGTTCGGCCATTTACTGAGGATGGGTGAGGATCGAGGTGTTAAGAGAGCTTATTTGGGACAACCGACTGGTCGCCGTCCAGTGGGTCGGCCCAGATACCGCTGGAGCGACAGTGTACAGGCGGATCTGTGCCAACTCAAAGCCGATAACTGGCAGGAAGTGGCACAGGATCGGGACAGCTGGCGTTCTCTCGTTTTGGAGGCCAAGACCCTCTTTGGATCACTGCGCCACAATAGTTAGTTAGTTTTATTTAAAAGTCAATTCTACCAGCTAACATAAGGAAACAACTCAAAATTTGCATCTGATTACTTTGCCCCACATGTGGATAAAAAGCAATTTTGCTCATTAGTTTTTAAACAATCAAAAGGGCCTTTACCAGTTGGTGTGGTGAAAAAATCTTTTGTATGAGTTGACATTTTGTTTTTAATTTTTCTCATGTAAAATATAAATTACAGATAGATAGACATACAATAGCACTAGACTTTTTTTATTTATTTGACAGAAGACATAAATACAGTGACGAGAGTGGTCAGAAACAAGACAACGAAAAAATTTTTGTCCCAACTGCTAAAGAATCAATTTCCTCAACCATACTGCGCCATGTTTTGTGGCGTTTAAATTAGAATAAAGCGACATTTGGTGAAGTTATTAGGCGGGTTCACATAGAGCGACCATACGCGTGAGGCAATTTCGGCAACGTATACACTGGCCGTTTTGTGCGCGAGGATATTGCCTCGCGCGTATGCTCGTTCAGTGTCGACCTGCGATGTACGTGCCGAGGCAAAAGTTACACGAGCATGTGACCAGGCGTTTTCCGCGTGAGGAAATTTCCTCGCGAGGCGTTTCGCTCTGTGTGGAGCCGCCTATTAACGAAGAGCCGTTGGCTCTGTGCAGGCGGCCAAGAGCGGGCGCATGTCGGTGGCCGCGGCGGCCGCCGCCTACAACGTGCCGCGCAAGACCGTCGCCGCCAGGCTGCTCAGCCACAGGAGAGGCAGTGAGTATTATACACCGTGTTTTATTTTTATTTCCGTTAACTCCGGGGTATGGGTAAGGAAACTAAATGGCACAGTTAAAACTAAATGGCACCGTAAAAACAAAAAATAAAAAGTTTTTTTTTTTTAAGTAATTAAATGTTGCTTATAGCGTTGTTGTAACACGGGCATTACATTTAATTCAACCAAACAATTGAAAACTGTGACATATCAATGTTATTTTGAACATCGTTCATCCGAGATAGTAGTTACGTTTGGTAGCAAATGTACACACTCGTACTACTACACTAATCAATATGTGAATAGGCCCTAAAGCAAGTGTATCCCATCAAAAACAATACTTGTCAAAAAAACCAAGTCTCGCAACTCAGTTGTTCTGCGGTAAAAAGTTGTGAGATCCATGTAATACCAAGTCGGTTATTAATTTATTCAGTCTCTACTTAAGCGACTTTCTGTCTTAATACGTCCAGTCTCTAAGACCACGATCGTGGTCCATAACAATTGAAAATCAATTGTGTCTGGAATCTCCGTACTCGAAGCATTAAGTTGTTACGTAATAATTAACAGCATCTTATAGTGACGCATATCAATATTAAAAATCTTTAATGTTTTATATAAATATATTGAGACTTGGCCATCGCACTAAATAATTGAATTTACATGTGTTTTCAGGCGATTGAATTTACACGTGTTTTCAGGCGATGGCCAAGTCTCAATATATTTATATAAAACATTAAAGATTTTTAATATTGATATGCGTCACTATAAGATGCTGTTAATTATTACGTAACAACTTAATGCTTCGAGTACGGAGATTCCAGACACAATTGATTTTCAATTGTTATGGACCACGATCGTGGTCTTAGAGACTGGACGTATTAAGACAGAAAGTCGCTTAAGTAGAGACTGAATAAATTAATAACCGACTTGGTATTACATGGATCTCACAACTTTTTACCGCAGAACAACTGAGTTGCGAGACTTGGTTTTTTTGACAAGTATTGTTTTTGATGGGATCTCATTTCTTTTTGTATTTTGTAGACAGTTCTACTTTTTTCCTTTTCGGTACCTTCTACTTATTGTATATATGTATATCTACCAGCAACGAATTTTCTTAAAGCCCTCTCTCTGACTTATGAACTATTTACAACATTACGCACTCGTAATAAGTACGAATACGCACGTAGGTACGTTTTTCGCATTAAATAATTTAATTTACACGTGTTTTCATGACGGGAATACCCATTTTTTGCTCGATTTGGCAGGGGCACTACCATGCGCCTATATTTATATGGGACTAGCTTAAACCCGCGGCTTCGCACGCAATAATAATAACTGCCGTAAAACATAATAAAACTGAAGACTTGGCTGTATGGGCTTAATTTTCTTTGCGGTCTTTTCTAGATTTTTTAGTTTTTCCTTGATTCATACACCAAACACTACTTATATCCCTTGAAGCTTCTAGGTCTGCTAGAAGTGCCTTAGAATTTTGATGATCGGTGAGTCAGTGAGTGACAAAATTAAGAAATTTGACCCGTTATAATTCTTAAAATACTGGTTCAAATTGAATGAAATTTGAAATATACCGTGTCTTTACAATGCCTGCATGGTTACTGAAAATTTCAGTCTTCTAGTTTTATCCACAACGAAGTTACAGGGGGTCGAAAATGGTCTGAATTGCTTCGAGAAAAGGATGGTACGGCCGTGACTTTTTTGCTCGACTTGGTGGGGGCACTGCCGTGCCCCCAGATACGCTTGTAAGGGCCTTATAAGATAAAAATAAATTATTCATTATCTCCGAAATGGAGTTAATTAGAATGAATGCACCCTTGAAATTAACTGAAATAAAAAAAACACGGTGTACAATCGCGGACTATGGTTGTGCTATTTACGGTTCATGCTAATTTGGTTGCAGTACTGACGGTATGAAATGTCCTATGTAAAGTGAACCTTAACTTGACCTAACACTCCATCGAGCTCTGGCAACCTTACTCACCGGCAGGAACACAACACTATGAGTACGTTCTAGTGTTATTCATAATTATTAATCATTTTAATAAAACTATTTTATATTATCTTATTTCAGTTCCTGTAACCACGAAGTCCGATAAAGACGACGGTCTGATGAAGGAAGTGAAGACCCTCTTAACATACACCAACATGACGCCGTACAAAACCCGCACGGCGCACTACCACTGCGCGTACTGCGGTACGGACGGACGCCTGTTCGAGGACACTGACGAGCTACGGGTCCACACTAGGACACAGCATGCAGGTAACGTGACCACAACACTATAAACCAAAAGAATTTGAAAAAGAGATAGATTGTCAAAGAAAATTTTGTAGCCACAGTAAATCATAGTATACGGTCCTATACTATACCATACACGACTCCAATACACCAGCCCCCATAAAAAATACCAAGCATATGGTCCGCCTGATGGTAAGCTGTCACCTTAGCCTATGGGCACCTGCAAATTTGAAAATGTGTTGCCAACCCTTTAAAAACCTGTACACTCCTTTTTAGAAGAACCCCATACTGTTGCCTCTCGGGGAAACCTCGGCAGGGAGCTCATTTCACAGTCCGCGGGAGGAAAATCAAATGCATTACTTATTTTTCAGGTGAAAGAACCAAAGCCGTTGAAAACTTCCTGCGTCCACTCTGGCTCAATGAGATCCTCAAAGTTGACATTGAGAACCTCCTCTGCACCATCTGCTGCACCGCTTTAGTGACTTGGAACGACATGTTCAAACATCTCACCGAGAAACATGGCCTGGTCTTCGACGAGGCCTACACCAGGGTCATACCTTACATACTCAAACCTGATCTCCACTGCGCTCTATGTAAGGCAAACTTCCCTAATTACCACCATCTCGACTCACATATGAATGCTCATTATAATAATTATGTGTGCTCCGAATGTGGTGATACTTTTCTAGCTTCATCCCGATTAAAGAAACATCTTAAAATCCATGACACGGGGAGATTTATATGTGATGAGTGCGGTAAAGTATTTACTTTAGATAAATACAGAAAAAAACATGTAGAGCTGGTACATAAGCAAGAACAGAAAATACAATGTTTGTATTGCCCGGAGAAATTCCTTGGCACTTATCCTAGACATCTACACGTTCTAGAATATCATAGGGAGAAAATCAAAACTGTAACCTGCGAGTTGTGTGGGAAGAGTTTCGATTGGAGACCATATTTTCTTGCTCACGTCAGAAGGTCACATAACAATGAGAAGAATTATTCATGCAGATATTGCACTAGTAGGTTTTTCTTGAAAACCGAGCGAAAGAGACATGAGATGTCTGTTCATTTGAAAGTGAAAAATAAGTGTAGGGTAGTTGCCCAATTACCCAATCAGAAGCCAGGGAAATATGCCTGTAGTTTTTGTGGGAAACGGTATTCTAATAAGAATTGTTTGATAACGCATTTAGACATGCATAAGGTTAAGTTGAATATTGACGAGTTAAAGGCCATCACTGAGAGCTGTGAACTTAGTAAAAGTGGGCTTAATACTTCAATTGACTCTTGAGTTTTATGCTACTGCTCCAAAACGGCTAGAACAGTGTAGTCGCCATCATATACACCGTGTTTTATTGAATTCCGTTAACTTCGGGGCATGAGTACGTATAAGGAGACTAAATGGCATGGGATAGTTTAAAAAAAAAAAAAAAATTTAGTTTTTTTTTATATATAAATTAATTAAATGCGTATATAGCGTTGTTGTAACACGGGCATTACATTAAAATCAACCAAACAATTGAAAACTATGACGTATCAATGACATCTTAAACATTAGTCGTCCGAGATAGTACTTACGTTTAGTAGCAAATGTATGGAGTGTGGAATTAAGAGGAGTGACATCTCTTATGGTGGAACTGTTGCAAAAGTGTCCAGCTGTCAGCTATAAATATTAGTTCCAAATCTCTCCAGAGTAGCGCTAGAGTAGCTAAGAACCTAGGCGCTATTGACGGAGTGGAGTGCGCTGTCTATGATTTGATTTTTTTGTTCAAGCACTCTAGGTATTGTAGCGCCACCTATTTAAAGTTTTTAGGTCCATGGAGATTCGGCCGTCGTTTCCTCTTAAGGCGTTAGTGCGTGTTCAGATATTTTTGAGAACCCCAGCCGCTCCGATATATTTGATGGCGACTGTGCATTGACCATTGTCGAGACATAATTGTGTAAAGTGTGATTGTGTCGCGTGATGAGGTTGGCTCAAAAAAATGTAAACAAAGATTATTTAAGAATATTTTATTTGCATGTATTTTACAAAATATCATTAAAACATAAAATTACAATCATTTAACCAAATCAAAACGCAAACACGCACAAACATTCTCCTTTAGCTCTGATAAACAAACGAAAACGTTTGTTTGTTCAAAAACTAATGAGAAAATTGCATTTTATGCAAATTTTGAGTTGTTTGCTTATGTTAGCTGGTGGAATTGATTTTTAAATGATGATTTTGAATGATACATTTTTTGAAACGTTCATTTGGATTTGTTTGTTTTTTTGGTATTTCATAGTTAGTATTTTCCTCGCCTTAGTGTGGCGAAAAATTTTGTGTTTCACTCTGAGGCAAAGTTAGTTTAACCGTCGTGCCTTGAAACCCTCGCAACGCTCAGGATTACACTTCTCGAACCACACGTTACGCTCGTGGTTCATTTTTAGGATCTTTCGCTTGCTCGGGTATCAATTTAGGACGAGCGGTTAAACAACAACTTTTCCCCCTTGTAAGACAAGTAAGTATTGTCAACGTATTTTGGGCGTATCCTGACTGTATGTATAATTTCATAAGTGAAATATTGTGTAATTTACATATAAAAGAAAATGTACACTTTTACATTGCTAACAAGGAAGGGTACCCAACTGTCCGACTCCGATTTGATTCATTTTGATATATGTTATAGAGTAGTCTAAAATAACGGACACGTATTTTTTTTTAGCTGCCCAAACTCAACCTTTTAGGAGAAAATGGCCTTCAAAGTACTAAAAAGTTACTAAATCTTCTAACTCCTATAGAAAGTGATGCTCAAGCAACTTGCTAGTTAATGGCTGGTTTGAGTATATGTTTGAGAGCAGCAAAAAATAATGAGCACGTGTTTTGTTATATCGGCTAAAACTAATTTTTTCCTAAAAAAATCGACATTCGAAGTTTTATAATATCTTATCGCTAAAGTTACACGTAAAGACAGGTATTTTTTTAGGAAAACTTGAGTTTAAGTAGATATAACAAAACACGTGCTCATTATTTTTTGCTGCTCTCAAACATATACTCAAACCAGCCATTAACTAGCAAGTTGCTTGAGCATCACTTTCTATAGGAGTTAGAAGATTTAGTAACTTTTTAGTACTTTGAAGGTCATTTTCTCCTAACAGGTTGAGTTTGGGCAGCTAAAAAAAAATACGTGTCCGTTATTTTAGACTACTCTATGACATACATATATCAAGATGAATCAAATCGGAGTCGGACAGTTGGGTACCCTTCCTTGTAAGTTTTGAGGCACCCCGTCGAGTCATTCAATATTTTAAGTAGTTTACGTTATGAATTTATTATAGTAATGCATAAAATCCCTACTGATGCGTTCTGAAATTTTAATAAAATTATTGAAAGCACTTTGTTTATTATTATTTATCCGGAGTTGTCTGTTTATTTACCCGACTACAGAGAAGCAAAACATAGTTAAGTGTGAGGTGTCATAATAAATGTCATATTTCATAGAAATTTTACGTTTATGATGATATTCCACATTTTGTCTTCAAATGCCATGCAGAGATGGAAAGCTGAGGATCGAGCTCAGTGGCGTCAAAGAGATTTGAAATAGAGGTGTATTGTCAAAAAAAACGTTGTAAAGTGGACGTCAATAGAACTTGCAAATTATGTAAAGATATATGACAGATTTTGTTAGCATTTGACGTATAGGGACCGTGCGCGTTGGAGGGTCTGCCATCTTGTGGCCTGAATCGGGACCATAATAAACATGTACATTTACATGTCACGTGTTTTCTTGTGCATAGTAGGTTCTGCCATCTTGTGGGCTACATCGGAACAAAAAGCATCATATTTACGCCTCGCGCCAAAAATCTGATGTGCATATTTATGGTTCCGATTCAGGCCACAAGATGGCAGACCCTCCAACGCGCACGGTCCCTATATGGTCGGCTTTTTATCATTTGTCTGTCACATTCTAACGAGTATGTAAGTGCAAAAGTGACGCATGTCATGACAGGTGATAAAAATGTGACCATGATAGGGAGCGTGCATGAACTGTAGGAGGCAGCACAGGAGCCGTCAGATTTTTGGCGCGAGGCGTAAATATGATGTTTTTTGTTCCGATGTAGCCCACAAGATGGCAGAACCTACTATGCACAAGAAAACACGTGACGTGTACATGTGCATGTTTATGGTTCCGATTCAGGCCACAAGATGGCAGACCCTCCAACGCGCACGGTCCCTATACCGCTGCGGATTAACCGGAGCTCTATTTTCAACTCCTACGCTTACTCCTGGTTATAATATTAGCTGAAAATCGTTGAGCTTTAGACTTTTTTGTTTGCCGCGACATCTATTGTCGAGTAGCAGTACTGAGAGTTCCGCTACTTGACGCTAGATGTAGACTACGAAAATAATAGTATTTTTGGCAATAAAACCGTTGTATGGAGTGAGCACTCTTGGTCTTCTTAATTCTCTTTGGCTACGGAGCGTTAACGATGACGCATTGGCGTTGGCTACGCGGCCAGATACAGAGGGTTGTTTCCATCTACAAATCTTAGGGCAGTATTGTATCCCAATAAAATCTTTTGGAATATAAGAACATGTTAAACTACTTTTAGGGGACCTGTAATGACCATATTTTTGTAAATATTGAATTTAAAATATCTTTTGGCACACGTCACGTGACCAAACTCAAAACGTCTTTGAAGATTCTGATGACGTCACAACTCTCGGATTTGCACTGTTGACAGTTAGGCGATAAACAACAAATGACAAATGTCAGTTGACAGTTCGTGTCTTCTACGTGTGTATGCAGTTATGTGTCAAACCGTAAACTGTGACGTCACACAATTTTCAAAGAGCGTTTTGGGCTCGAAAGTGTCAAAATATATTTATTTTGTTAATATAACATATTTAAAGCCGTTTTTAGTATAAAAGTTGAATTTTAGGGCAATTTTTAGTTAATATTGAACGTAATACAAGCGTTTCAAAAAATTGGAAACAACCCTATTAGCTCGATCGTGATTATTTGATGAGAATGAAAAAAATGAGAATTATTTCACAGCTGTGAAAAAATACTCATATAAGTAACTTTTTACGATCCTTTGTTATTATTAGGCAATATATACATGATAATTATTTACAATAACATTAATGGATGTTAGAATAGGGCCCGTGGTCAGCTTTTTCACGTAGTTTAGATATAAAGTTCGAATAAGTATATCTCGGACACAACGTAAAAATGTTCGTCATTTCTTGGGCCACCAGAGGGCCTCGCTAAATGTACCTTGCTCACATAAAATTTTGGTCTTGCCCCGCCACTGGTGCTTTGGAGTCAATTCAGGCTTGCCTTGGTTATTATCTTCGCTGGCCAGCCACTACCACTTTTGCGATTTATAGTCAAGGATGCAAGAATTATATTATATAGTAGAAACTGGTACATTTTCTTTACTACAATGACCCACTGTGTGTCCCTTTTCCCATGTTTAAGTTAGAATTTTTAAAATGTACAACACGTTTTCGCAGTTTCTTGTTTCGACTCCAGTCTAACAAATGTTTGAAAAATAAAAAAATATGAAATTGAAGAATCTCAAAAGAACTAGCAACAACTTTATTAACAGCATTTTTGTTTATGTAGACAGTTTTGTTTATAAGTCTACAGAAAATCATTCTCATTTTTAGGGTTCCGTACCCAAAGGATCAAACGGGACCCTATTACTGAGACACCGCTGTCCGTCCGTCTGTCCGTCTTTCACCAGGCTGTATCTCATGAACCGTGATAGTTAGCCAGTTAAAATTTCTACAGATTATGTATTTCTGTTGCCGCTATAACAACAAATACTAAAAACAGAATAAAATAAATATTTCTTTGCAATCTCGAGGTTCTCATCCAATCACCGAAGTTAAGCAACGTCGGGCGGGGTCAGTACTTAAATGGGTGACCGTTTTTATAGATAATGGTACGGAACCCTTCCTGTGCGAGTCCGACTCGCACTTGGCCGCTTTTTTTGTTATCACCCGCTTTTTTTGTTATCATCCGCTAGATCATAGGAATGTATAATTTGAGTGTAATCCTACAATTATGATCATATAGGTACGTCGAATTTGTTACATTGATGTATTCCGGTGTGCCCCCACTGGGTATAGATTGGAATAAGCATTACATATAAATTGGTTTCAGTAGGTACCTACCTAATATAGTTTTATATAAGGTATTCATTATCCACAGGTCGTAGCATTTATACCTCAATGACTCACCTTTCGTATGTGCGAATAAATGAATATAACTATCTATAGGTCCTAGGACGTCGCGTCGCCAGCTTGGATGCTTCGCGTCTCATGGGTATTATACCTACTTTCATCAGTCGAATGAGCGAACTCCATATGAGTAGGTGGAAACTGACAAACGTGTATTAAATGCCCAGTTAAATGCTTAACCCTTGTGACAAGCGAAGTAACTAAGATTCAATATTTTTTGAGCTGATATCAATGTTAATAATCGTGAAGTTATATTTCGTTGTGTTAAGATTGAATACTAATTTAAATGGACAGGCCTTTATAATATAAAATTAAATGTGAACGCTAAAATAGTTATTTTTAGTTACAAACATGTGTGGAAATTGGATGTGTTTCGTGATATTAGGTGAGTGAAAAATCTTAGCAGAAGTGATGAAGTAAGCAAGCAATGTAGATGTTCTTATATCTATGTGATATATAAATATCACATTCAAAGTACCTATCTTCCTAAGGTCCGGCCATTCAAAAAAAGGCCAAAATTTGCCATTGAGGTTGAACCAATAGTGTAGGAAATATCGTTTTGTTTTAAAATTGAACGAACTAAAACGAATGCAACTCTGTTCTAAATAAACATGGTTTAAATTTCATCGAACTTAATAAGTATTATGTTAACGGCACTAATTATGGGACATTTATGTGAAAATTTGGAGTACCCATTTTTGATATTTTGACACCTGCTCTACCGCTTTATGCGTTAAAAGTTGAATGTCCTATTCGTCTTTTATATTTTATATGTATTTAATGAAAGCTGCTGCAATTGGTTTCAATAATATCAATAAATTAAAACTATGTTTTTTTGCTCCAGTCATGGTATGTATGGCGCCATTAATTTTCAAATTTAAACTAACAAATATCAATGAAAAGGTAAACTTAAGCAGCTCTTTGGCTCTTGTTTATGGTAAAATGTTGCCAGCGTTTAAAAACTGATGGTAATTTAATTACTTATTTTACAGGATTTGTCTATACCATCCCATTGCTGGGGGCCTACCGCGAAAACCGAAATTCGCAAATTGCGGGGGTCTTTCTCTCATTAAGACGTATTTAGAGTGACAGAGAAAAATGCCCGCAATTGAAGAACTTCGATTTTCGCGGTTATAATCCAAGGGGGATACCGCGAACACCGAAATTCGCAAATTGCGGGGATCTTTCTCTTTTACTCTCGCTGAGACGTAATTTTCGCGGTTATAGTACAGGTGCCAATCCCATCAAAGGGGCGTTTACTATATAGGTAGGAGTTTGTACTAATTTTGTATTAAACTATAGAGCGATTTAACAGATTGGGGTAATCGAAACCACTAAGTAAAAAATAAATAAACATCCAAGTTACACCCAGGCTATCACCATTGCAGTTTGTCACTGACATATTCGCTAGCGTGTGTGCAACTTACTTTCTATGCATCTCACTCGTACTCGCATATTAGTGCGAGCTATATATATACATATATATACTGGGTGTGGCCTGTAACACGAGCAATAAATTTAACTGTAGGCTGTACTCCTTACACTTACCAACATTTGATCAGCGATTTTTAAAAATTATGAATTATTTAGAGTTCCTTTTTTCATACAAATTAAATATTACCTTCAATGTAGGCTGTCATTAGTGTAATTGACGTTGATTTTCACGCTTTAAATATAACAAAATTCGCAATACATTGCGTCTTAGAATAAACTTTAAAGTGTTCTAAAAATCAAAATAAAAGTTGCTGAACACACGTTGGTCAGTTTGAGGAGTACAGCCTACAGTTTACTTTTTTGCTCCTGTTACAGGGTACACCCGGTATGAAATAAGTTACTCAGACATTAGCCAATATGTCAGTTTGACACTGGGTGTTATCGTGGTAATGCTAGATTGTGTCATTATTTATTTATTTATTTAAACTTTATTGCACACATAAAGAAAAATGTACAAATGGCGAACTTAATGCCAAAAGGCATTCTCTACCAGTCAACCATTGGGTCAAACAGACACTCACGAAGACGCGTGCCTTGATTAGTAATGTCATGTTAAATAAGGTTTGATTTGACAAATCTGAGTGCCTACCGCGAACACCGAAGTTAGTAAATTGCGGGCATCTTCCTCTTTCAGTCTATTTACGCCTTACTTGGAGTAAAGTAGAAAGATGCCCGCAATTTGCGAACTTCGGTGTACGCGGTAGGCCCTCTGCGCGTCATCATGGATGACACGTACTATTTATACGGCTACAAAATTCCTACTGAGCAATTTGCAAAAACAGAACAACAGAAGGTTTGTAAAATAATCTTTACATTTAAACCTAACTAACCAAAACCTAAAGGTCTCATTTTGAAGTCTGGTTTACGACAAAAATAGACTTTTTATAAGGTCATTGCATCTGTCAGTGCACCGGGCCAATGTTATTCCAGACGCTTTTCGAGGATGGCGAGTCTAGAGCCACAGAATACATAATAGTACTACCGTACAGAAATGACACTTCCCACAAAACCGAAGTTTGACAACGAACCACCAACTTGGTTTGGTGGTAACTACTGGGAATTCGACTTATAATGAAACGAATAACTAATTAACTTATAATTAATTCGACGTTTAATTAATTAATTATTAGAGTTGGCAAAACTGGGTTATCCCCACTATAGTTACCACCAAGTTGTTACCAGTGGTAACTACTGGGAATTTTTTTCCTACCTTTTACCACTGGTAACTACTGGGAAAAAAAAACCCAGTAGTTACCACCAAACCAAATTGGTGGTAACTAGTGGGAATAACCCAGTTTTGCCAACTCTAATAATTGCTCGTAGAGTCAGACCAAGATAAGTTGGCAGCGATTTTGACAGCCCAGATAGTGCTAGTGTTATTTTAAACGTCAAAATTCTATGAAATTATGACGTTTACTTAACACAGGGCAGGGTTTCACGTTTATAAAATGACGACGCCTTTTGTAAAAGGCCGAATCTTACAATTTGCCTGCGACATATACATAATAGAAAACACTCATGTGTCAGGAACAAAATGTCTACAACTTTTACTACGAAATAGTTATTTGTTTTAGAAGGGGACAAAGTTGTTGTTTAACCGCGCGTGCTAATATTGATACCCGAGCAAGCGAAAGATTCCAAAATTTAACTACGAGCGTAGCGAGTGGTTCGAGAAGTGGAATCTTGAGCGTTGCGTGGGTTTTAAGGCACGAGGGTTAAACAAACTTTTCCTCCGAGTGAAACACAAAAATTTTCACCACACCACCACAAGGAAACTACTAACTATGAAATACCAAAAAATTCAAATGAAATCAAATCCAAATAAATAAATAATAATAATAAATATTATAGGACATTATTACACAAATTGACTAAGTCCCACAGTAAGCTCAATAAGGCTTGTGTTGAGGGTACTTAGACAACGATATATATAATATATAATTTTTTTATAAATACTTAAATACATAGAAAACACCCATGACTCAGGAACAAATATCCATGCTCATCACACGAATACATTTTTATTGTTTTATTGTTTTATTTTCAGCAGCATACATAAGCATTACAGTATTGTACCAAAGTGCTTACATACTAGTCATTTAAAAACATTCAATAAACAATTTTACACCGGAAATTACATGCCCTTACCAGGATTTGAACCCGGGACCATCAGCTTCGTAGGCAGGGTCACTACCCACTAGGCCAAACCGATCGTCTTCTTAAATGAATGTAATAAAAAATAGTCATTCAAAATCATCATTTAAAAGTCAATTCTATATTTGTATCTGATTACTTTGCCCCACATGTGGATAAAATGCCACTTTCTCATTCGTTTTTGAACAATCAAGAAGGCCTTTACCAGTTGGTGTGGTGAAAAAAAAATCCTGTCTCATAAATATCGACGAATTATGGAACAGCAGATTTTATTCGCGAATTCTCCATAGTAAAAGTTGTTCATGTTAAGGTACATATTCACCCCTCGGACATATCAGAATCACCCCATCACCGTGTATAATAGGAAGATATCGGTTTTATAGAAGTTGTTTGCGACGAGCGCTCGCATATCAATGAACAATAACAAATATAACAAGATATTCAAGATTCAAGATATGTTGCAAATTCAAGGTAAACCCCGTTATACCAAAACTGACCAAAAATCAACTTTATGTCTTTTGAAATAATTGTCATTTAACAATGTGACGTGCGTGTGTGTGATGAGCGAAACTAGAAAAGTCAGAGTTGGTATACATTTTATTGGCACTTGTGTCGTTTTGGATGTGACGTATGGAAATATACCGGTTGGTCCGTTTTCCTTGTTTTATAGGCGGGGATCTCACATACTATGTGTTATGGGAAAAACACAAATAAATTTAATCACTGTTTATATGTACAGACGCCATCAGATATTTCGAAGCAGCCAAGGTGTCCAAGTATTTCTGAGCAAGACTAAATTTCAATAAATTCTGCACTAAGTATCGCAGGCGGGGACGAACAGAGGGTTACTTATAGTCATTTTGGTTGTTGGTCTCCGCCTGCGATACTTACCATCAACAACAATATTCTTGTGGGGCTTGTTTTCCTCTTTTTTAAAGTGCAGTCAGGTTTTTTTTTTTTTATAATAATTAATTTTCTTACTTATAACTTTTTAGTTACCTTAAAAAAATCCTATGACACTCCCGTGATCAAGACGAATCTAACGATACCTCATACATCAAAATCCATCAAGCCGTTTAGGCTACAGGAGGCCATAAAGAAACAGACATACATACATACATACACTCGAAAAACATTACCCTATGCAATCTAAGGGGACTGCATCATATCTTTACAGATCTCGTCATCGTAACCTACAGCAGCCCTGATCGGTTATACCACGACTACCACACCAGCCATGACAAGAACCCCTGGAGTGGGGACTTGAGCCCAGGCTGGCAGTACGATTGGTTCGGACAAACGACTCCTCGGCCCACCAGGCGGAGGACTACAACTGCAAGAATTGTGACTGAGAGGTAGTAGGGCTTTTTCATCTGGTTCCTACCCCTTGATCTGGTCACATCTGGTCTACCAAAGGAGTGAACTGAGACCACGGCCATGCCATGTTTACATCGACGTGGCACTCTGTGTCAGCCAGTGGGAATGTTTAGCCGCGGGACTTCACGTAAAACTTGGCGACTCTAAGGAAGACTTATGCTAGACTGGGCCGGGGCCAGGCCGGAGCTTCCAGCGCTTCATTTTCTATGAAAAGCATCACGTGATCACCGATCGCCCGTCTTAGAAAAGTCAAACGTCTCATGGCTCCTCTACACGATGGCCAGCGCAGGCCAGTCCAAGGGACGGAATTATGCGTTAGAGGGAGTAAGTGATATTGCTATCCACCGCATAGCTGCGTCCCTTAGACTGGCCTACGCTGGGACATCGTGTAGAGGAGCCCTCAGTTAGGGCTCGGGCCGGTCTAGCGCGAGTCATCCTTAACCTATTACCGTGTTCAAAGTATGTAGTATAGTAGAAATACCCAGGTTTTAACCATTAAAGGGTATATATATATATATATATATATATATATATATAGTCCTCCTCATCGTTTTCGATGACGGCGACCCCAAATAAACACATTATGGACGTTGTCTAGCATGAGCCCTAATGTGGCTGGCCAGGCCGAACTTGCTCTTAAATACTCTATTGCACGCGTGACAATAAAGTTGGCCAGCTGCGTTGAACGTGTACACGTAGGAGGGCTTAGGTCTCTCTTTCCGTAACTGGCGTTTCATGTCTAGGCTAGTAAGGCTAGTAAGGTCTAGGCTAGCCTAAAGGGTATAAATAGAATAAGTAAACTAAAAAGTTCACCTAAGGACGGATTTTTGCCGCAGGCTCCGCTCATTGTAAGTGGTTCTTTTATTTAAGTGAAAGAACAATACAATTTATACCATCCATAAAACTCGCCAAACAGCAACGATTGATGGTTATACCTACGCTGATTTGTTATGCTTACAACCTTACCTATTTATCTACTTAGAACTAACAATTTAACGCTTGTTTATCAACACTTGTAAAGCGACAAAGTCACATTTTTCATGCATTCTTATCTTTGACTACATTTCTAAAGGTACCTTGAGGAGTTCCACGTGGAATCATCTTGGAAATTCCAGCTTACAATGTACACAAAATCCAATCTCAACACAAGTATAGTTCAGGCTCAAGTTTTGAAGTTTCATTTCAGTATTCCGACCACAACGCTACTTCCTCCACCTGTCATCAGAGACATCGAAACAAGACTGGGAGAACGCCAGACAACTGGCTCCCCCACTCCGAGTCCCAGACCTATAACTTTAATACAAGATGAAATACCGTCTCTCTTGAAAGAACCAAAGCCTCAAACTCTTATAGAATCTGGCGCAAACCGTGATAATTTTCAAAGTTTAGGAGCAGTCGAGAATTCTGATATCAAACTTGTAAAAGAAGAAATAGCTATATCAAATAAGGATGGTGAAAAACCAGTTTTCATTCCTGCTGATAATAATCCTAATAGTTTCGGAATAGCAGTAGTACATGATAATTCTGAAGCTAAAGTCAAACAAGAAACGTCTCTACCAAATAACGCCAAACCTCAAGACAGCGCTGAACCTGTTCAAATTGCACCTATAAGTACTATAGATGCCGCTGACAATACAGCCAAACCTGTCCAAGCAGATACAAATGAAAGCAACAAGCCCGTTACAGTACAAGTAGATGATGATATTTATGAACACCATATTGCATCGATAGATGCAGCTTTAGCTGCTGTTCTAGGAACTGATAATGGGAAAGATACAACAGCACCATTGTTGGATGAGAAGGCGAGTTTGTGGCATGTTGCTATTTATAAGAAGAAGGCATTGACTGAACAGTACAGTTATATATGCGGAGGATCGTTGATCAAGGCCAATATGGTTATTTCAGGTGGGTTTCATGATGTTTCCTGATAGATAGGTATTCTTAGTTAAACTGTTTATTATACAAAAAAACATAACGGGTGATGGCAAAAAAAATGAGAGTGATTTTCTGTAGACTTATAAACAAAACTGTCTACATAAACAAAAATGCTGTTAATAAAGTTGTTGCTAGTTCTTTTGAGATTCTTCAATTTCATATTTTTTTATTTTTTCAAACATTTGTTAGATTGGAGTCGAAACAAGAAACTGCGAAAAAGTGTTGTACATTTTAAAAATTCTAACTTAAAGGTGGGAAAAGGGACACACAGTGGGTCATTGTAGTACAGAAAATGTACCAGTTTCTACTATATAATATAATTCTTGCATCCTTGACTATAAATCGCAAAAGTGGTAGTGGCTGGCCAGCGAAGATAATAACCAAGGCAAGCCTGAATTGACTCCAAAGCACTTTTAATTATATGAATTCTTTAAGTGTTGCCAATCGTATATTTGTCGATCATTAAAAAAGATAGGTCTGGAATGCTACTAGAAAATAAGAGCCCCGGAATACACTGATCAGCAAAAATCGACCATAATGGTCTCAGTGTCGCTAGATGACTCGAAATTGCAAAGGGAAATCATTCAGTTTGGATGATGAAAGTTAATTTCCTTTTAGCAAAACTTATATACCTGGAAATGGTTATATATAATAATTCTACAATACCAGGAAATATCTAATACATGTATTATGGACAAGTTTGAGCAGACATACATTACAATTCTAGGACTCTGATAACATACCTACCATATGTATGTAAGTAAGTTCGAAATCCCTCAAACCTTCCACAATGTCGGCAATGTCTTGATAGTTTTTTTGGCTGTGAGTAGTTGAGTGTCTAAAAATAATTGGAGAGCTGAAAATTGTGCCCAACTAATAAAAATGTCTAAGACTTGTGTTCCTAAAATTGACAAAAACGGTGTCCAAAGGTCTTATTCGAACTTTATATCTAAACTACATCAAAAAGCTGACCACGGGCCCTATTCTAACATCCATTAATGTTATTGTAAATAATTATCATGTATAAAATATATTGCCTAATAATAACAAAGTATCGTAAAAAGTTTTATGAGTATTTTTTCACAGCTCTGAAATAATTCTAATTTTTTTGTTATCACCCGTTATACATATTACACAAAAAACCGGACAAGTGCGAGTCGAACTCGCCCACTGAGGGTTCCGTACTTTTTAGTATTTGTTGTTATAGCGGTAACAGAAATATATCATCTATGAAAATTTCAACTGTCTAACTATCACGGTTCATGAGATACAGCCTGGTGACAGACGGGTAGACGGACAGCGGACAGCGGGTCAAAATCAATCAGTAGCTCTTAAGGCTTGTTCGGATCGAACTACGTTAGTAATCTGTTAGTAACGCCAAGACGAGCAAAGCGAAGCGCAAGGGCACTACCTACTTAACTTTTCTCGAAGCCCTTCGTCTTATTTGAACCCTCATAACTTGGGTTTGGATTATACCAGATAAACAAAATTCTCGGGATATAATGTCAATAGTGGACTTATTAAGGCCGTCCCCTATCTGAATGACCTCGCGCGTTCCAACTCCCTCGACCCCCTTCCTCGTTCTTCACATTTACATGATTTATATATCGGCGTTGGTTTGATCCATACATTGAGGTGCAAAATTTCATGGAAACATTATGTATGGATTCTTTCATAAACTTCGTAATGTTTTAGCGGGGCACTGCTTCTGGTCTCCTGTGTGGCAGGCGCTGCCGAGGACGCTGTTCCGTGTCGCAGCCGGCAAGCTGTATCCCGGCTACGACGACCCGAGAGACACGACTGCACAGTATTCTGAGGTACGGACTCAAGCAATTATGAACTCCGTAATGTTGCAGCGGCGCACTGCTTCTGATCTCCCTAGTGGCAGGCGTTGCCGGCGATGCAGTTCCGTGTCGGACCGGCCTGAGAGACACTACTATTACTACTGGCCATAGCGTCTATTTCAGACGATCTATAGTGCAATGTCCGCAAAACATCTTTTTTGGTGACTGAAAAGACCGATGCGAGAGCGGTATACTCTGCCACAGAGCTGGCAAGGGAAATTCGCGACGGACTGTGACGTTTCGCTACGGTGCCTTTTTTCCCTTTTGTCTGCTAGTGCCGCAAACCAGGCCTCGTCGCAGAACTTGCGACCATCTCCAACGCACTTGCGCGCACACACACACACACACACACACACACACACACACACACACACACACACACACACACACACACACACACACACACACACACACACACACACACAGAGACACACAGCCACAGTATTCTGAGGTATGAACTCGCAAGCAATTAAACCCTGACCGCGGTAACTTTGCACGAACTTGGCAGTAAGTCATATCCCTAAAACCTCCACGCTTGGCACTTATCGTGGTCTGTTTCTATGCCCTCGGGACCATCGGGCTAGACTTTCAATTATTCTTTCTTATAAGAATTTAAATGAGTACCGTAAAATGGGGTGAGTAGGGAAAAAACCAACATTCAAACCTCGATAAAAAAATATTTTTACATGTATTGAGACGTTGATTTTTAGACATCAAAAATAGTCCGGCCGCGTGACCTTAAGTGTTGTAATAATTATCTGTCCTTTAATTTAATTTCATAATTTTCAAGATAAGCATAACTTAGTGCGAAATCCCACCTCATCCCGTAGTTGGGGTTCTACAAATATTTAGCCCAAGAATAGAACTACTAAATTCAAATAATAGTCCAACCTAAACGAAGATATTTGAGTTAATGTTTATATTTATTTATTCAAATTTTGATTCCGGCAACAAGGCTTATATTACAAATACCTTACAGACTAACATATATATACATTTTATAAAATTACAATAACTGAACACTATTTAGGCGACAAAATGGCGTGGCTCCTTAGAATCGCCTGCCCTTGTGTCGGATTTTTGTCCATAATTAGGAGCATTTGTACTACCAAAGTCATAAAGTACTACTCATAAGTTGTATAGTAAGTACATAAAACTTATGACATCTCAATCATCTCATGTACCATAGTATAAGTCGTGTATAACTCATATAATAATAAGCAAACTGTAATATTGTGAACTACCTATTTTGCTACACTCTTTCCAGGGGCCATGTATCTAGTACTGGTAGGCAAATAAAGTTTCTATCTATCTATCTACAGTTGAGTGCTTTTACAGTACTAATTATTTTATATTTACAGATTAGAAACATATCAATATCAGACATGGACGATCCGTGCAAGCAGCCGGACCTGGCGTTCATGAACCTGGTGACGCCCTTCAAGTACACCAGCACTGTGAAGCCAGTGTGCTTCAGCCAGAACTGGGGCTTGGAAACACGGCAGCTCAGGGAAGGAAATACTGGAACGGTTAGTGGAGCCGGACACACGTTGGGCTCATGCACGGACTACACCTAATGAGTACAATGGCAAAGTCAATTTCTATTTTAATTTCAATGTTTATTTGCAACCAAGTAGATACAGTAAAGACAAATGCAACAACGCTAGGTACATACATAACTACCAGTACCCGGATAGGGCTTAAAGTGCCAATTACATCCACACTCGCTATCGCCCGATCGTAGCTCGCTTATGACGGACCGTCGCCAAGAGTACACAGGGCGCCCGGAGCCACGGCTTCCATCCGGCGTTTTCCAACCGAAAGCGACGGTAGCATTATTCGTTTCCCTCTTCGAATAGAATGTCCTATCAACGACGACTGTTGGCCGAATGACCAAGCCGAATGAATGAACAAGTGACTACTCGCTACTCGGCTAACTTGGCCGTTTTACTCTCTCGGCCGAGTGACATTTCTTGTCTCGCCAAGGTACTCGTTAGGCATTAAGATGGTACTGTGAAGGTCGGAATGGAAACCTTCACGTCTCGTGGTAGATAACTGGCAATCATTATTTGAATTCAGAACTATCGCCCTGCTGAAGGAATAAAGATCTGCAGGCGATTTCATTCTAAAAGTTGCAAGCATCTGAGTTAGTCGATACTGCTGTATTTCGTTTATGAATATAAAAAGATTATCGAATAAAATAAGAAATCTACCTGGAGCGTTTACATTCCCCACCTCAGCTAGACCGTATGTCTTTTACAGTACACTCCATTGCTCTTTAAATAGGCCAATGAGTTGCACGCAACTTGCATTGCAAGTATTGCAACGCACTGTTTATAAACCTATCTAAATATAAAATACTGTGGTAAGTGGGTGGTTGATACGATGTAAGTCTAAAATCAATATTGCAGGTAGCAAGCTGGGCTGCACCAGACAACGGTGGATGCCTACCTCGACGACACAGCTGGCTGGCTCTTCCATTCGTTAAGAACGATGTGTGTGAGTACGAGGGGTTGTACAAAACTACAGGAAATAACAGAATCTGCGCTGGCGAGATAAATAGTAAGTGAGCTTTAGAAATAGCAGATTATTAACCAAGGGCTGTAAGGCACTCATTTATGCTGAGGTTTGTTTCATTGCTTTTCATTTCGAATACAAGGAAAGTAAAGTACATGGTTTTTTTAGAATATGACTAATTATATTTTTTACAGTACATATGGTATTACTTTACCGCACTAGTGCGATAATTAGATTAATTAGCGCATTACGTAATTATATCATATCGAAAATTTAAAGGGTCATATGTACTGTAAAACATTGTACGATACATGTGCGAATAGGTAATTCGCAACTCGTGTCGAATTAAAACACTCCCTTCGGTCGCGAATTTCCTATTTTTCACACTTGTATCGTAATGTACTATTATAACATTTCTTGAGGGTACTTCCAATTACCCATTTAGGTACAAGTATCATTATTAATGAAATGAAAAGTTAAATATCCGAATGGAAATTGTATAACAAATCCATTTAAAAACAAATTTCAATTGCTTATTGTAATAAAAAAATCGTAATATGGTCGTGTGTGGAAACGTATCACTTTCTGCACACTTTTTAGAACCACAATGACCAGAGGGTCATTGCTCTGTATTTGCTCTGAAAGAGTTCAGAGCAGGGATCGGAACCGGTTTTTTACAAAAACATCGAAATAACCATATATTTCGGTTTATTTTATACTCAAAATGTACTTAGGACTCAGTTGTGTTTTTAGATAACGACTTCGTATTATTAGATTGCCCGATTAGGAATGAAATAATTAACAAAGAACGAAAAAAATACCGTTTTCGTTCCCATACAAAAAATACCGGTTTCCGATCCCTGGTTCAGAGCATGAGAAATGTTTTTTTTTTCCGTGTGATTTATCAGTGCTATTTTATACACAACTTCGGATTTTTCAACTGAACAATGAGTGAAGTCGTGTGTCGTGTTTTTTATGGCTGATTTCATAGCTGGCAATAGCCTTCGGCTTTCCTAATGTCTTTCTTAGTGGATAATGCGGTGGTGGCCGAGTGGATATGACGTCCGACTTTCAATCCGGAGGTCGTGGGTTCAAATCCTGGCTCGTACCAATGAGTTTTTCGGAACTTATGTACGAAATATCATTTGATATTTACCACTAGCTTTTCGGTGAAGGAAAACATCGTGAGGAAACCTGCATACATCTGCGAAGAAATTCAAAGGTGTATGTGAAGTCCCCAATCCGCATTGGGCTAGCGTGGGGACTATAGCCCGAGCCCTCTCGCGCATGAGAGGAGGCCTGTGCCCAGCAGTGGGACGTATATAGGCTGAATTATTAATGCCATTCCGCGAAAATCGAAACTTCGTTATCTGCCTCTCTTCTTTCTCTCTCATTCGGGAGATACGAGACGCAGAATTACGAAATGTTGACTTTCGCTGTAGGCATTCACCCTTCGCCCATATTATGGCAATCCCTTCGCAAAGATAGTAAATTGTCCTTAACCTTTTTTTGAAATGACCTAATGATTCCTTTAACCTTTTCGCCACCGTTGGCTTGATATAAAGTCAGTACATTTCCTGCCCCACACGCCACGACTTCATATCAAGTCGTGGTTTGTATACGTGCAACTTTTGACGTGGCGTTGATGACACTTTATTACTTCATTGACGTGGCGGCGAAAAACGATTGTTTGGGACGGTGTTAAAAACAGTGCAAATCCTTTTCAGGCACAAGTCCATGCGCTATTGACAGCGGTAACGGCCTGGTATTTTACTATGACAAGATCCCATACCTCCGTGGAGTCGCCACCGACCTGCCCGTCCATCCCGAATGTGCTAGATTTTACACCCGCAGTTTCGCCACCATAATGGACCGTAAATCAATTATAAGAAAATACTTGAAGGGCATTACTGATGTTTATAATTTGGAAGAGTGTGAGAACTTGTACAAAAATCCGACGACTGAGAATAATCAGAAGAACGAAACGGACAATAGGTTTGGAGATGGATTCGTGCAGGTACGTTACGGACCCTGTTTTCTTTGGCTCCTTTTGGGTTTAGCTCCTTCGTGCGTCAGGGTGTAGTGAGTAAAGTTTTCAGCGGTGGCACCATGGTTCCATTTATATCACTTGTCAATATGCCCGTCACTTTCGCTCTTACATACTTGTTAGAACGTGACAGACGTGGTGACAAATGATAAAGAGCCGAACATCTTAGCCCTACAGTGCTCCCAAGGATGAATCCTTGTAAGCTATGTAGGGTCGACAACTACTTACATAGTGACAATGGTGTCCAACGGCAACTCCAGTTGCAGGTGGCAGTGGCTGCTTAAAATTATGCGGGTCACACACTTGTTTGCCACCTGCAGTGCCATTGGATAACTGTAACTAGCTTAAATCTAAAATAGGCCCTTGAGACATTGTACCAAGGGTGCTGGCGGCATTTCTTCGTTGTATCACAATACTGATACGATACGTTGTGCGATCGGTCACCAGAGGGCCTACCGCGAACCACGTTGGGCGTGATGCCTCCCTGTCACACTTGCTTGCGAATTTACAAGTGCGACAGAGAGGCAACTCGTCGAACGTGGTTCGCGGTAGGCCCTCAGTGACGTCAACCAGATGTTTCGCGATTTCTGCAAAAAACTTCTGCATGCTGAGACCTCATCAAGGACCTTGAGTTTCAACACCAAATGGAGTGCCATTTGCATTGACTTTATATTTAATTTATTTTGTTCTAAAGGTTGCACCACCTGAGGAAGACGGCAACACGTTCACCGCGCAAGGTATAGGCTCGTCGCCGGTGCCGACGCTGCCGGGCACCAGCGCCCCCTCGTTCCAGTGGCACGTCGGGATCTACAGCAAGCGCTGGGCGCCGTACATGCAGATCTGCGGAGGATCGCTTGTCAAACGCGATTTCGTTATATCAGGTAAATTGCGCATGGACCTCTCTTCGCCAATTGTCCCGGTCCAGAGCTAATTTCATCCAGAAGTGACCCGCAATCTATACCAACTGTCATCCACCTAACGGACGTCAGGCACTGCTTTCATCCCAAAGCGGTCACATTTCCGTCAATATTTTCATCAACCTGCCACCACTCTGTCTAGCAATATGTCCCGCCCAACAAAATTTTAGTTTGGTAATGACGTATCCCACGCCTTGCATCTTGGATTGGCGTCGGATCTCGACATTCCTCACTCTTTCTTAAAGTTTGATACCGAGCACTGTGCTACAGTTAAGGTAATTAAAAGTTTGCTGAGATGAGAGTCGTGACATGAACGGAAAACTTGTGACATCAACATCTGCTGCTCCTTATTTTTTGTATCAGACCAGCGTCTCGGACGTGGTCCTCTTGTTTGCCTACTATCGAATTATTGACTATATCAGTGGCGCGTTGGTGTGTGCAGAAAAGGCCAGATAATGCACGAAGATACATATTAAAGCTTTGCAATAATCAAATCCACTCGTGGTGATTTAAGGATGACTCCGGCAAGACCGGGCCGGGGCCAGGCTGGAGCTTCCGGCGCTTCGTTTTCTATGGAAAGCACCACGTGATCACCGATCAGCCGTCATGTCGTGCCGTGGCTCGTCAGATCATCATTTATAGACCGTGAGCCAGGAACAATTTCCATGACCAATCGCCTCCCGGCTGAAAACTCGTGTAGTGGTTAACGGCTAGGTATGATGAACCCTCGTTGGTGGGTTGAGGAATGGCAGCCACCGAAACACTTAAAACAAAAAAAAGTCATCGCCTCCTGTTTGATACTTTGTCAAATGATAGTTCAGATGCAGTTGTTACTTAAAAAAATCGTCAGCCGGTTATATCGCGGTGGTAAGAACATCAGCTGGTCGCATGAACATGTAAAAAATAAGCGTTATACCTTTTATGATAGCAATAACAAATCATGAATATTTGCATGTAGCATTTCATCAGGCGTAAACGCCTGAAAAGCCACCAACGGATTACGCACATAAAGTGGTAGGCGCATATTTTTTACATGTTCATTTTACAGCTGACGGTCATTCCACCGCGATAGAACCGGCTGACGGTTTTTTTAAGTTTAAAACAGCATCTAAACTATCATCGGACAAAGTATGAGCCGGGAGGCGATGACTGACGAAATATGCTCCTGGCCCGCGGTCTATTATGGAAAGCCTCTGATATTGATTGTTACAGCGGCCCACTGCTTTTGGGACGACGTGGGCGGCCAGCAGCCGGCGAGCCAGTTCGCGGTGGCCGGCGGGAAGTTGTTCCGCCCGTGGAACAACACGCAAGATACTTACGCGCAACATTCTGATGTAAGAATCAGGGGCGTAGCTACCGCCGTATCTGCCGTATCAATTATACGGGGCCCCCGGGCCACGGGGGCCCCCAACGTGCGTTTTTGTGAGAAATCTTTACCCTTCCTAAGGCCCCCCAAACAAATTTTTATACGGGGCCCCGCCAAGGCACGCTACGCCACTGGTAAGAATGGATCCAAAAACCGGCGCCGGAGTCATACTCGCTTTCCACCCAATCACACCTTTTTGTACATATTTTTATTTTCCTTAAGATCGACTCACGACCTTTTGACTTTTCTTATTGGTTTTTCTGTAATCTATGGGCAAATAACTATTTTTATTTTCAATATTTTAGGCCTAGTTGTTTTTTAAGCCCCGACTAATTTACCTCCCAAAATGGCCGCCCAAACTAAGTAAGTTAGCAGTGATTTTGATAGCCCGGATGGTGCAAGTGTTATTTTTGAGGTGTAATAAAAATATCTAAAATATTAGAACGCTTAACACTCGCACCGCCTGGGCTGTCTAAATCGCTGCCAACTTGGTCTAAATCTAATTATAAGGGTTCCGTTTTAAAACTCTTCATGATATTGTTGGGATATTACTGAATTGATGATGAAAACGAATACTTGTATCTTTTAACTTTATTCGTTTGTTACAAACATAATAACAACCAATTTACAAAAAATATTCCAAGACGTCTTCACTATAACTTGTCCGTACTCGGACTGGCCGCTTGACACTGCTTGCTCGCCTTTTTATAACAATTCAAAATGGCGGGAACCAGTGACAAGTAAGAGTCAATTAATATTCTTTTTTTAAACTTGTCATAAATAAAAGTAAGAATAATCAAAACATAAGCTATTTTATACATCCTTACAATATTCTGTACGCAGGTATCAGAAATTATCCTTCCCGTGCGCTTCCGCGGAGGCGCCACCAGCTTCCAGGACGACATAGCGGTGATCCGGATGTCCACCGCCTTCACGTACGCTCCCGGCGTGCAGTCTGTGTGCGTGAATTTTGACAAGGAGTTCGATATGAAACAGCTGCAACCAGGCAATATCGGAACAGTAAGCGTTTTGTTCCCAAGAATACTAATTGTGACATTATCTATGAAAAGGGACCTTATTGTCGTTGACGGTTACGCCATTATCAACGATGCTCCCATATTATAAACAACGCCGCGCTACGCAGTGCGGCGTAAGCGCCTTCGACAATAAGGTCCCTTTTCATAGATAATGTCACCTATTATTTTAGTAGTCTAGTAACCGGAAACATTTGTAGTTTTACATGTATGTAAAATGTATAAAATTGTTGGTGCAATAAAGAATATTTACTTTACTTTACTACTACTTTAAGTAGTAGTACTGATAATTCCGCTACTCGATGCTAGATGTCGACTTCGAAGATGATAATTGTTTTGGTACCAAAACTGATGTATGAAGTGAGCACTCTACGTTACTTATTTCTCCATGCCGGAACTCTATTTTCAACTCCTACGCTTACTCTGGTTATAATATTAGCGGAAAATCATTGAGCATTAGACTTTTTGTTTGCCGCGACATCTATTATCAAGTAGCAGTACTGAGAGTTCCGCTACTTGGCGCAAGATGTAGACTACGAAAAAAATTGTACTCTTGGTAGCAAAACCGTTGTATGGAGTGAGCGCTCTTGTTCTTCTTAATTCTCTTTGGCCCAACGTAACCTTTCAGAAACACAGTTATGCTCACGAAACATTTAAGTGGCAATTTGATCCACCCGGCCGCCAGCTACTTTCCATCGGGAGCCGGCGTCGGCCCCGATGACACTTGCAAGGGACGTTTTCTGTTTCACGAAATGCTAGAACATCATTAACATTATATGACATGTAAAAATATTTTGTCTCTAACGGCCAAAAATGTTTAATATTTATATGCATTTGAACAATTTTTTTTAGATTTCAACGAAGATGAGTCATTCAATATACCAGGAACAACCAAAAGCATAGAAACACAACCTTTTGCCAATTAATATTCGTTTAACCGGTTAACTTAAGTTTTGTTTACTACAGATTCTTGGTTGGGGCCTGACGAAAGCTAACGGCACTCCATCACAGCGCCTCACGTACCTGGAGCTCCCGTACATTGACGTAGACGAGTGCTTCGTTGAGTCCGAGCCCACTTTCCTCAAGTTCATCACTAGCGACAAGATCTGCGCGGGAGATACTGTCACTGGTAAAACACAATTCCTAATTTGAGGAGTGACTTTAAAGCGCTAATTACATCCATACTTCCCGATTTCGGACCCGAAATCAGTCCCGATAATCGTTTTCGTTTTACGGAATATCAGCACATCGAAATCTGGTCTGATATCAGGCCTGATAAAGTGTGGATGTAATTGGCACTTTAGAGATATAATGAAAATGGACCGGACGTTGTTGATTTTATGACGGAAGAGGCACTCAGTATAAAAGCGTTCACAAAACGCTGAGATTCGTCCGAATTTAATAAATTAGTATGGAGCCTAATACAAGACTACGCGAACATCGAGCTAAGTTAAGCAGAGGAGCGGAAGGCCTGAGCGTGGGACATGAGGGAGTGCCATCGTCCTCGACAATAATAAAGATTTTGCACATCCTCATTCTTCTTTTTAGTGCCTACTATTTATTGTCATGGATCCTATGAATTTGAACCTCATATAAACCACGGGCATGGTACCAATGTGGTGGAGGGGGTACCGGAACCCTACTCGGACTATGCCATGATAGTTTTTGTGAGTAAACAAATTCAACGTTCTTTAGGTGCCACCAATCCCATGAGTTTGTGCCGCATAGTTTTATAATTATCGAGTTTAATGTGGAATACTGACCTGAATGCCCAGCGTTATATCAAGAGTAAAAACTCCAGCAGTTCAAATGAGTAAATTACTCCGAATCTTTGTTCCAGGCAAGGCACTCTGCCGCGGCGACAGCGGCGGCGGCTTCGTGCTCTACTCCTCCGAGATCCCTTACCTCCACGGCGTCGCCTCCACCGCCGCCGGGAACGAGAACCTTTGCAACGCCTTCACTCACGCCGCGTTCACAAGCCTCTACGCACACCGCGCTTTTCTTAGAGACAACATACGGGATATAGACAAGGAATGTGTTAAACCAGAGACTACAACACAGCCGACACAAAGAGTCAATGTAGAAACGGTTCTTGGGGCGGTAGGAGCTGTGGGTACGACAGGGACTCCACCGGTGTATACGAACGTGCCGTATTTCCCATACCCTAATCATTTTGTGTGCAATTGCAATTGTAAGCCTTAGCTTTTGTCTTAATAAAATGGATAGAGAGAATGTCTATTATTTTAATTTGTGGTGAAAATATATCCTATAAAGTCGGGCACATGCGTTCAACTCGCGCTCCTCTGACGGACGTCATAAGGGACGCCTCGGACATCTTAAAGCACCTCGTGCCTTAGTGTCCCTCGCGTCACACATGTTTCTTGATTAAGTCTTAAGCACTCGTTGTAAAAACTTTCCTATGGCCATAGGATATTCTGATGTTCCGAGACCATACAGATTCTGAAGGCCTACCGCGAACCACGTTCGACATGTTGCCTCTCTGTCGCACTTGTAAATTCGTATGTAAGTATGCTTAAGGTGCTTGCGTAAGGTGCTTAATTTCTAATATTTTTAGCGCCCAGCGCCTTATGTGAAAAAAAAAAAAAAAAACAAAACATTTTTAAGTATTAGAATGTCCTCCTGATTTCCTGGCTGGATTTTTTGAAGCGCAATCTACTAGCTAAAATAAAAACGAACTACTATCCTAGGTAGAAACATTTTTGCCTTAGTACGCCTTTTAACCAACCGATGGCGCACTTGTCTACCTGAATTAAGTTACACTACTTAGTAATAGAGGGCAGTATATTGAAAACTGTCAGAGGTCAGATATTATTATTTCACAGTTTTTAATCCAATTCATTAGTAGTTAGAAAATAATTATAACAGATATTACTTACAAAGTTTCTATTCGAATCGTGTTGGAATAAAATTAGTAGGTGATTTTAGGCAATTATAGATTTTTTTTCCCTTCTGGCTTTTACTCCCTGCCAATTTGCACAGGGTGAATTCGCCAATGTCGGTGTTGACTTTCACACGTGAGGAGAATGTTCGGTATAATATTTTGAACTTGTGGGAGGATGTGGTAGGGAAAACCTGAAAAACAAATAATTGTTATGAACATCACAAACGAACACATGATATATAGAATCGTTAGCAAATAAGCGGGAAGCGGATGACAGAACGCTAGTGGTGCCAACATGAAGGAAATGGGAGAGAAGAAAAACATATAAATATTTCTATTTAATTTATTATATATATTTATCGATTGAGTCAAGCACTACAACTGTCAATGTCAGTTGATTTTAATTGTCATTTTCCCAAGTTTGCCGGTACCTTTCATACTTGTTCATTCTTGTTTGTTATGGTTTTTCTCTTACCGAGCAGGAACATATTTAGATATTTATTGTTTGAAATCAAGAAATGGAGCAGTGGGAAGCTATTATAGAGAATTTCGACCGTCCACCGGAGCAGTGTTACCGTACGTTCGAGAAAACATTGGAATTGGCAGCCGCTTTATTGAGTACCGCGACAACTCAACTCGCCCCTTTTGAAACAGGTAAATGAGCGTAGATTTTATACATATTCGAGATTTTCTGGCTCCTTAAGGGGACCTATTTTAAAACTAATTTTTACCAAGTAGAAGCGTCTGTCAGCGATACTACAAAGGAGATCATGGTTTTTGGCCCTATTTGGTACTATCGCGTTTAAAAGTTCATACTATTCTATTAATCAATACGCATTTTAATACGCAAAATAGTCATAAAATGTGGGGTAATTGAAACGGGAATTATATTACATAATAAAAAGACTGAAAATTTTATTGTTCTTTTCTGTAATTCAGTACATTTCATTGAATGCATTGACATATATCTAAGGACGGGCCTTGCCCAATAACAATGGGGCCAGTACTGCGGTGTCCTGCACACAAATTCGAGCCAATCATGCAGTCTAATGCCACAACTTGATTGGTTGATGAGTTTGCATCATGATTGATCACAACTAGTTGCGTTCGACTGCACAAATGGCTCGAATTCATGAGTGACACCTCTGAACTAGCACTATTCTTAATGCCCGTAAGGCCTGTCTTTAGATAGCTATTAATATTTGCACGCCTTCTTAAGGCAAAATAGTTGAACCAAATTGTACCTGCCTATTGACCATCTTACTGTACACTATTTTATGCAAATAAATTACTTACTTACTTAGATATATGTCAATGATTGAATGCGTAAGTGGGGTATACATGTAGGTTAAGATACATTTTCGTACAGATGCAGCAACAAAAGCTTTGCCGTTGTCTTTATAGCATTGACATAAGGTTTAACTTCAACTGAACAATGAGGATTTTTCACTAAGGAGTTATATTCTCTTTGCAAGCAACGCCAACTTTAAATAAACCTTATTTTGTTCAAAGAAGTATTATAATAATATTGTATGAGGTAACAATAAAAAGTTATATTTTGAAAAGAAATGTAACACATATCAGTGAAAGAATCAGGATCAAAGTCAAATGGCGTTCTAAAAGTTGTAATCATGTGTCGAAAGATGGCAGTAAATTTACTCTGGCTACAAAATTTACTTTGACAATCCACCTCTATTTAAAATTGTCATTAGTACAATCAAGTGTAATAATATGGGTGTACAAAACTTACTCAAAAATATGTCCCATAGCTTCGTATTCCAGTGTAATAAGAGCATAGTACCATATTTATGAGACGATTCTCTTGATACATATTTTTGCAGCTGACTGTACAAGTACATATGTAAAACTTCTTTGTTAAATTAAGAAATAAAAGACTTTATTTTTTTCTTATCTAGAATGGCTAGTGGAAACACTGCTTCACTCCCCTGTCGAGCTCTTGGCGACTGTGTCCCAGAAGCGTGGAGACGAGGTGTGGCGCAAAGCTGTCGCCGACGCGCTGAAACTGTTGGCGCGCGTGGCTGGAGTGTCTCATAAATATTATGAGCAGATTGTTGACGTAAGAGCAGTTATATCTTACCTTTGATTACAGTCATTACTGCTGCGGCGTGTTTCTACTTCTATTTATTCTTATAAATCTAAAAGCTATATGCATGCCAAGTTTCATGCTTCCTGCCAGATGGGACCATAGTTGAGCCTAAGGAGCCGGACTTATACATATTTGTTTAAATATATACATACCCTACCTAATAACTACTTCTTTTCAGATCTGCCTTCTAACCTACGACCCCGAGCTTCGCAAGCACGCTCTAGCGTGCCTTGCCGAGGTTTCTAAGCATTCGGTCGCCGCTACCAGAGACTTCGCAAGACACGTGCAAGCCCTGGAAGAAGCTACACAGTGCCGTGCACCTATAGCACTGCTAGTTGGTGAGTTACAAGCCACACTGATGTCCTCAGAGATAATAAGACATTCGGTCGCTACCAGAGACTTCGCAAGACACGTGCAAGCCCTGGAAGAAGCTACACAGTGCCGTGCACCTATAGCACTGCTAGTTGGTAAGTTACAAGCCACACTGATGTCCTCAGATATAATAAGACATTCAGACGCCCAGGGTTCGAAAGGATAATTATAAATGATAGTTATCTTGATAATTAGATGATTGGTTGATTGATTTGTTGTGGAAGAGCGGGACGTCTCAACACAGGCTTTTTACGCCTAAAGAGGTACAAAAATTTGGCTTTTATAGAATTTATCAATAACCACGGGAACATAGCGTAATAAAGTACACCCGCTATTCTGACTGTCAGGATGGCGGGTGTACTGTTTTTTGGTGACAACTTTTAAGTACCGTGAGGTACAATTTTTTTTAAAGGAGGTACTAAATAGTACAAATTAGGTACAAAAATATGGTATGCTTTTCATTTATTTTTATTTAGGTACACCCGCCATTCTGACTCTCACGAAGTTTGACGTTTGAAATAACACTTGCACCATCTGGGCTGCAAAAATCACTACTTGGTATGACTCTAGAAGGAATGTTTTTGCTATTAGGCGCGCTGTGCGAGCACCACCCGGCCGAGGTCTGCGATGAACTGACTCGCATCTGGCGTGGTTATCTCAACATGCTGGACAGTAATAAGAACACGGTAAGTGATAAATAAATAAATATTACAGTACATATGATGCTACATTACCGCACTAGTCCGATAATTAGCAAATGTAACTATGTCGAAAATTTAAAGGGCCATATGTACTGTAAAACGTTGTACAATACATGTGCGAATAGGTAATTCGCAACTAGTGTCGATTTAAAACACTCCCGTCGGTCGTATTTTAATTTATAGCTACTCGTTGCAAATTTCCTATTTTTCGCACTTGTATCTGTCAGTAGTATCGTAGCTTCCAAACGGATGAACCGATTTTCGTTTAGATTTTTTTTTGTGTCATAGATAATTTTTTCCCGAGGGTTCTTAGCCATGTTTCATGAAAATCTGTTCAGCCGTTTGAAGATCATCAGCTCTTTTCTAGTTGATGAGGGGATCTGACTAACTTCCTTATGTCCGATCGATTTGATATTTGGTGCCGTGTTACTTCATTTACGGCATTTATTTGAATGCATTTTTGTGCGTAAGTGGTTTTTAGGGTTCCGTACCCAAAGGGTCAAACGGGACCCTATTACTGAAACTCCTCTGTCCGTTTGTCCGTCCGTCCGTCCGTCCGTCTGTCACCAGACGACGGATCTCGACATTCCTTACTCGATCTGGAAGCTTGATACCGAGCATGGCGCGCTCCATGGCTCTCTGTGCTACACGGATTTTATGCACAGCCTCCTTGGTGAGCGTCCATGTCTCGGCACCGTAGGTCATGGTGGGCAGGACACATTCATTGAAGAGGCGAGTTTTCAGGCATTGTGGAATGTTAGCAGGTCTCAGGATGTCCGCTAATTTATTAAATGCCGCCCAAACCAGCTGAATTTTCCCGGACATCTTCTGCTGGTGTGTTTTATCAAATGATAGAATATGTCCAAGATACAAGTACTGCTCGACCACCTCTAGTATTTCGATCCCAACCTTTATGATTGGAATCGATTTACCGGGGATGTTCGTCATAATCTTACGACCGACTTTGACGACCGGTTTGGCCTAGTGGGTAGTGACCCTGCCTATGAAGCTGATGGTCCCGGGTTCAAATCCTGGTAAGGGCATTTATTCGTGTGATGAGCATGGATATTT
Source organism: Cydia pomonella (assembly GCF_033807575.1). NCBI lineage: Eukaryota > Metazoa > Arthropoda > Insecta > Lepidoptera > Tortricidae > Cydia > Cydia pomonella. The sequence goes on from NC_084727.1 coordinate 10,419,277, forward strand.
GTTCCTGAGTCATGGGTGTTTTCTATGTATTTAAGTATTTATAAATATTTATATATTATATATATCGTTGTCTAAGTACCCTCAACACAAGCCTTATTGAGCTTACTGTGGGACTTAGATTTATTATTTATTTATATTTATCTTAGTCTTAGACATATTCATCTTTAACTTAATAGTTTTAAAGCAATTGTATTGCTTTAATTTCAGGATACGGTTATTAAAGCAGCACTAGAAGGCGTGTGCAGTCTGTTCAAGCATTTCGGCGACGAGTTACCCTGCGCCGAACTCAAGCAGTTCTACGACAACCTCGCCAAAGTGTACATCGACAAGACTGGCTGCCAGACCGGTATGCACATTTTTTTTGACTAAGCCCCACAGCTAGCTCTATAGGGAGCGTGCTTGAACTGTAGGAGGCAGCACAGGAGCCGTCAGATTTTTGGCGCGAGGCGTAAATGTGATGTTTATTGTTCCGATGTAGCCCACAAGATGGCAGAACCTACTATGCACAAGAAAACACGTGACGTGTAAATGTACATGTTTATTGTTCTGATTCAAGCCACAAGATGGCAGACCCTCCAACGCGCACGGTCCCTATAGGAAGCGTGTATAAACTGAAGGGGGCAGCTCAGAAGACGTCAGATTTTTCGCGCGAGGTGTAAACGTGAAGTTTATGCTTCCAATGTAGCCTACTAGATGGCAGAACCTACTATGCACAAGAAAATGTATGAGAACGGTAGATGGCAGCTCTTGCTTTGGCGTGAAGTGTCAATGTGCATGTGTATGTTTCGTATTCAGGCCACAAGATGGCAGACCCTCCAACGCGCATGGTCCCTATAAGGCATGTGTTGTAATAAATATAATATATACATACTTAAATACATAGAAAACACAGGCACTAATTGTACTCTGAATGTACAGTCCACGATACGACCGTTCTGGCCTAGTGGGTAGTGACCCAGCCTGTGAAGCCGATGGTCCCGGGTTCGAATCACGGTAAGGCCATTTATTTGTGCGATGAACACTGATATTTGGACCTGAGTCATGTGTGTTTTCTGTGTATATCCATGTATTTATCTATAGTACAAGCTTTGCTTATTTTGGGGCAAGGTCGATGTGTGTAAAATTGTCCCCAGATATTTATTTATTTATTTTTGAAATGATGTAGGATAGTTTCTGAGTGTTTTGTTTTCATGTCCTAGATACTATTTAAATCGACACGAGTAGCGAATTACTTATTCGCACGTGTATCGTACAACGTTTTACAGCACATATGGCTCATTAAAGTTTCGACATATTCACGGAAACTGCTCATTCCCGCACGCGTGCGGGAAAGTAGCACCATATGTATTGTACAGTTCGATCTGTCATTTTTGGAGTAGATTGGAGCAAAAGCAGGCTCGGGAAGTAAATTGACAAATAGAACTGTCATTATGCTATTTAGGATATAAACCACTTCTACGATAACCTCGCCAAAGTATATATCGAAAAAGAAATTGAGAGAATAAGCTGCTAGCAAGGCTTCGGAACCGGTAAAAATGGGTTTAGTTCGGTTTTCCTCTGAACTTTTATAAGAACGCGAACGTTTTGAGAACTTAATTTTAACATAAAAAACCGGTTTATTTGACGAGCGACGAAACTGCCCGCCGGCCTAGTGGTGTGCCACGTAAATATAAACACCGACATAGGAATAAACCATATTTTATTGCTCTAAATCGGTTAATTTGACAAGAAATGTTCACTTAAAAACCAGTTTAAAAGTAACGGGTTTTCGAGCGAAACCGAAATTAAAAGGTTTTGCGCCAAGTACGTGATAACGGTTTGGAAAGTTAACCGGTTTTCGAGCCTTGCCACAAAAGAGACGATTAAAATATTTTTTTTCTGTAAAATCTCTTTTGTAGAAATCATATGTAACATCGTATAGAGGGTGTATTTTTAATACGGTTCACGACGACGCGCCGCGTACGATAGGCGTGGCGTTCAAAAGGTTAACTAAGTTTTATATCATGGGTCAAAGTATTTTCCATGTAATTATATGACTTAACTTCGACTGCTGTATAATTATTGATTTTACCCATAGGAATCTAACATATACTATACATTGCTAATAAGTCTAATAACTGTCATTTGTTCATGTCCTGATATATAATCTATTTTCAGCATGTTACAGTATCTTAGCCGAACATGCATCGTTGTTCCGCGAACGTGTCTCCATAGACCGTGCGCTGCGCTCAAAGTTGTGGGGCGCCGCCCCCTCGGCAACGTTGCTCGGTGTGTACGCAGCGGCACAGTTTGAGAACAAAACGGCATTTTTGGTAAGTTTATCTATGCAATACAGTGGTTTATTTCAGCTTGTTACACTATTCTGGCCGAACATGTATCTTAGATCCGCGAGCGTGTTTCAACAGACCGTGCACTGCGCTCGAAGCTGTGGGGCGCCGCCCCCTCGGCGACGTTGCTCAGTGTATAATAAATAAAGTAATGTAGTGTGTGTAAATAGTGTTGTGTGTGTTAGCGTAAAATATTGTGAAATACTGACTTACCTTGTAATGATATGTTACATTATGGTTAGTAAATAAACTAAACTAAACTATACGCAGTGATGAAGTTTGTGGATAATACAGCGCTAGTGGTGAGTCATTAACTGTAAGCATGTGACAATATTCTGGCCGAGCACGCATCTATATTGCGCGAGCGTGTCTCAACAAACCGTGCGCTGCGCTCGAAGCTGTGGGGCGCCGCCCTCTCGGCAACGTTGCTCAGTGTATACGCAGTGATGAAGTTTGTGGATAATACAGCGCTAGTGGTGAGTCATTAACTGTAAGCATGTGACAATATTCTGGCCGAGCACGCATCTATATTGCGCGAGCGTGTCTCAACAAACCGTGCGCTGCGCTCGAAGCTGTGGGGCGCCGCCCTCTCGGCAACGTTGCTCAGTGTATACGCAGTGATGAAGTTTGTGGATAATACAGCGCTAGTGGTGAGTCATTAACTGTAAGCATGTGACAATATTCTGGCCGAGCACGCATCTATATTGCGCGAGCGTGTCTCAACAAACCGTGCGCTGTGCTCGAAGCTGTGGGGCGCCGCCCCCTCGGCGACGTTGCTCAGTGTATAATAAATAAAGTAATGTAGTGTGTGTAAATAGTGTTGTGTGTGTTAGCGTAGAATATTGTGAAATACAGACTTACCATGTAATGATATGTTACATTATGGTTAGTAAATAAACTAAACTAAACTATACGCAGTGATGAAGTTTGTGGATAATACAGCGCTAGTGGTGAGTCATTAACTGTAAGCATGTGACAATATTCTGGCCGAGCACGCATCTATATTGCGCGAGCGTGTCTCAACAAACCGTGCGCTGCGCTCGAAGCTGTGGGGCGCCGCCCTCTCGGCAACGTTGCTCAGTGTATACGCAGTGATGAAGTTTGTGGATAATACAGCGCTAGTGGTGAGTCATTAACTGTAAGCATGTGACAATATCCTGGCCGTGCACGCATCTATATTGCGCGAGCGTGTCTCAACAGACCGTGCGCTGCGCTCGAAGCTGTGGGGCGCCGCCCCCTCGGCGGACGGGAGGGGGCGGCGCCCCACAGCGTGTTGCTCAGTGTGCACCAGTATGTGGACAAGACGATACTCGTACACATAGAGCGAGCAGCCTCGCAAGGGAATTGCCGCGCGAAGCAGCTCGGTATGTGTAACTCGTAATTCCTGCACGGCCCGTGGCACACAATGTTTTTCATCATACTTTTGAGGAAAAAAGGGAACTAATAAAACTTTTGCCTAATTTCATACGTAAATTTCAGCCCTAGTTAGGTCGAAACTAAGGATTTACGAACCGCATCGCCTAGCAAGTGTGATGAAATAGAACATAGGACAGTGTTTTAAATCGACACGAGTTGCGAATTACCTATTCGCACATATATCGTACAACGTTTTACAGTACATATGACCCTTCAAATGTTCGACACAGTAACGTAATATGCTAATTTTCGCACTAGTGCGGTAAAGTAGCACCATATGTACTGTAAAATGTTTTACAGTACAAATATAATTATAATAATAATTCAGCCTATATACGTCCCACTGCTGGGCACAGGCCTCCTCTCATGTGCGAGAGGGCTCGGGCTATAGTCCCCACGCTAGCCCAATGCGGGTTGGGGACTTCACATACACCTTTGAATTTCTTCGCAAATGTATGCAGGTTTCCTCACGATGTTTTCCTTCACCGAAAAGCTAGTGGTAAATATCAAATGATATTTCGTACATAAGTTCCGAAAAACTCATTGGTACGAGCCAGGATTTGAACCCGCGACCTCCGGATTGAAAGTCGGACGTCATATCCACTCGGCCACCACCGCTTCACAGCACAAATGTGTCTTTAAATTTTCGACATAGTTACGTAATTTACCTGTTGTTTACCTTTACTTCTGATGCTGTTTTCTCTCTGCATTGTTTTTTTTTTTTTTTTTTTATACTACGTCGGTGGCAAACAAGCATACGGCCTGCCTGATGGTAAGCAGTATCCGTAGCCTATGTACGCCTGCAACTCCAGAGGAATAACATGCGCGTTGCCGACCCTAACCCCCTCCCACCCTCGTTGAGCTCTGGCAACCTTACTCACCGGCAGGAACACAACACTATGAGTAGGGTCTAGTGTTATTTGGCTGCGGTTTTCTGTAAGGTGGAGGTACTTCCCCAGTTGGGCTCTGCTCTAGATCTGGAATGACATCCGCTGTGCTGTGCACTACCACACAAAGCGAGATGACATGTTTTTTCTTGAGGTGTGGAATAAAGAGTATTTAGTAGTTATTTTATTGTAATATTCTAATTATCGCACTAGTGTAAGTAGCACCATACCATATGTACTTTAATATTACGTATCTTTATGACTCCTTTGTGAATATTTATACTAAGTAAAACTTTTTTTTTTATTACGAAAAGGTAAGCATTTGACCACAATCTCACCTGATGGAAAGTGCCGATGCAGTCTAGGATGGAACATGCTTACCTAAAAGATGTCTATTCACTCTCGATTTAAAAAGGTACAAGTTATAGTGGACTGGGAATAGATTTGCAGGAAGTGAATTCCACTCCTTAGCCGTACGCATGATAAAGCTGGATGCGTAGCGTTTAGTGCGAATCAGTGGTAAAGTAACGACGTAAGGGTGAAACGCAAGTCCGCGTCTAGTCCCACGGTGGCAGGTCGGAGATGGGGGGATAAGATTATGTAATCCCATCGCACACTCCCCAAAATGTATCCTGTATAATACCGATAAACAGGCTACCTTTCTACGGTGTTCTAGGCTCTGCAGTCTAGCCTACTTAACACTAACCTACTTAGTACTTTTTCAATATTACAGAACTTATTAACAACCGAGGTCCTCCCCCACACCCAGTCGCCGTCCTACCAAGTGAAGACGACCGCGCTGCGCATACTGGCCGCGACCAACAGTTTCGGAGATCTGTCGCAGTTCGCAGACGTACATACACTCGAGTATGAGCTGAGGGGGAAGGTGTCACATGCTGATGCCGAACTTGTGAGTAACTATTAGAAGAGGATTAACTAAATAATACACGGTGAGCATTGCGAGAGATTTTGACAGTATATACCTGATCATATTTAAAGACTAAAATGTCTATTAAATTTCGCCTAATTTCAGAGTTAAAGCCACTTAAAAAAACGTATTTTTATTGTTACTTAGTGCAAAACGCCTTTTTGATGACGATGTTGCCACTATGGGACCTAGTCAAAAATATCTTTGTTGATAGATGTCAAAAACATGACAAGTAACACTTTGCAAGAAATAGGTTTTACAAAAAGAAGTTAAAATTCTTTTTTAGTTACAGTTTTACAAATAACGTTAACATTTTATGCACAAATACATACAAAAAATCGAAAAAAAAATCAATTTTTTTTAATTGAACCAAACTCATTATTTTTTCTTCTTTTGGCCTCAGAAATGCGTGGTTAAAATCTCTCGAGGGCACCTTGTATGGTATACGTACAAAGTATGAGAGGACGCCATTTACAGTTATTGTACAGACCGCAAAAAAAATGTAGTTTTACCGCGACAAATCATTATTTAGGTTGAAACAAATTCGCAAGTGTGATACGAATGTTCTTAGTTTCCTGCTACCCAAAGGTTGTCTGGAAGACATCGCTTCTTAGTGATAAGACCGCCTGTTGTTGCCTAGCCTTTGACTGCATTTCATTTCCTGTGTATTTTTAGGGTTCCGTAGCCAAATGGCAAAAAGCGGAACCCTTATGTCTTCGTCATGTCTGTCTGTCCGTCCGTCCGTATGTCACAGCCACTTTTTTCCGAAACTATAAGAACTATACTATTGAAACTTGGTAAGTAGATGTATTCTGTGAACCGCATTAAGATTTTCACACAATACTTAAATACATAGAAAACATCCATGACTCAGGAACAAATATCCGTGCTCATCACGCAAATAAATACCCTTACCAGGATTCGAATCCAGGACCATCGGCTTCTTAGCCACTAGGCCAGACAGTTCGTCAAAGTTTAAGCATTCGTTTTTTGTTTTAGGTATTATGGTGCGTAGAATACAGCCTACCGAACAGCGAGCGACTACTACAGGCCGCCATCTTGTTTTACGATAATTTGCCGCAAGCCGTACGCAAGAAAATCGTTGTCAATGGCATTTCGAAATCACCACCAGAGCTGAAGAGAGTAAGTGTCAGAACACGGAAATAGTTATTTAATCCTCGGCAAAGTTTAACCCTCGTGCCTTGAAACCCTCGCAACGCTCAAGATGCCACTATCGTTGTCTCTTTTCTTGTCCCCAGTGTGACGGAGTAGTACTTTTTGTATGGGATGAAATTTAAGGTTTATTTGTCCCATGAGAATTATAATCTACAGGTAGACAGACATACAATAGCACTCAATTATTCTTATTTATTACATCTCTTCTTCCTCGCGTTGTCCCGGCATTTTGCCACGGCTCATGATAGCTTGGGGTCCGCTTGACAACTAAACCCAAGATTTGGCGTAGGCACTAGTTTTTTTAGTTTTTACGAAAGCGACTCAGATGGCGGTCGCCTTCCAACCCAGAGGGCAAACTAGGCCTTGTTGGGATTAGTCCGGTTTCCTCACGATGTTTTCCTTCACCGAAAAGCGACTGGTAAATATCAAATGATATTTCGTACATAAGTTCCGAAAAACTTATTGGTACGAGCCGGGGTTTGAACCCGCGACCTCCGAATTGCAAGTCGCACGCTCTTACCGCTAGGCCACCAGCGCTTCTTATTTATTACATGATAGACAGGTATGTGCTTAAACTACGTCCAAAAGAGAGGTATGGGCAATGTGAATGTCATCTCGCCTTGTGTGGTAGGGCACAGCACAGCGGATGTCATTCCAGATCTAGAGCAGAGCCCAACTGGGGAAGTACCTCCACCTTACAGAAAACCGCAGCCAAATAACACTTGACCCTACTCATAGTGTTGTGTTCCTGCCGGTGAGTAAGGTTGCCAGAGCTCAACGAGGGGCGGGAGGGGGTTAGGGTTGGCAACGCGCATGTAACTCCTCTGGAGTTGCAGGTGTACATAGGCTACGGAGACTGCTTACCATCAGGCAGGCCGTATGCTTGTTTGCCACCGACGTAGTATAAATAATAATAGCGTGACAGAGTGCTCAGAAACAAGACAACGAAAATAATCTTAATCCAAATTTAAACTTGAGTTGAACCGATAAATTACCTTAACATTTATATTACTTTCACGTTTTACTGTAAAATGGTTGTTGCAGGCAACCATACAGTTCCTGATATCTCAGTCCTGCGAGGACGCTGCTGCGCGCGCGTGGCGCGATCTTCTAGAAGACGATGACGTCACGGGCGCGGCGGCCGCCGTGCGGGCCCTCGCCGACTGTCTGGCAGCAGCCTTACAGACCATACATGAACACGAAATTCAGGTATAAACCAGTCGTCTATAGAGGCCGTTCCAAGACAGTGCAAGTGTTATTTTAAATGTCAAAATTTTACGTTTAAATAAATAAATAAATATTATAGTACATTATTACACAAATTGACTAAGTCCCACAGTAAGCTCAATAAGGCTTGTGTTGAGGGTACTTAGACAACGATATATTTAATATATAAATATTTATAAATACTTAAATACATAGAAAACACCCATGACTCAGGAACAAATATCCATGCTCATCACACGAATAAATGCCCTTACCAGGATTTGAACCCGGGACCATCAGCTTTGTAGGCAGGGTCACTACCCACTAGGCCAAACCGGTCGTCATATAAATACTTTAATATTTATAAATACTTAAATACATAGAAAACACCCATGACTCAGGAACAAATATCCATGCTCATCACACGAATACATGCCCTTACCAGGATTTGAACCCGGCACCATCGGCTTCGTAGGCAGGGTCACGAGGCCAGACCGGTCGTCAAACGTTTACTTGACACTTGCACCACGAGCTATCAAAATCGCTGCAAACTTATCTTGGTCTGACTCTAACTCCATCGTATACGTTGTAGTGTATATTATGTTAATCTTGACAGGGCTTGTATTAAGGGGGTCCCTAACGCCAATGACCTTCGATCTGAATCCCTTAGTTTTCTAATGTTTTTAGTAGCTTATCATATTAACAGCAACGGCGGTAAGCAATATGGTATCCCATATTTACTTCAAAGTTCATTATCTTCGATATATTTGGCATCAAAGGTGAAGAATTTTAGGCCAAAAAACTGGTTTTCTGGCCATAACTTTTTTGTTAATTATTTTAAAATTAAACTCTCTGTCAAATTTTTAGAGACGTCAAAGACGAACCCAAATATGTAGATCTCAAATATGTAAGATCCTTCATAGCAGTCTAGTAACGAAAATAGTGTTTGTTTAGACAATGTTTATAAAAATCATAAAAAAATAAGTATTAGTTTCTTTCCAAATCCGTTAGACAAAAATGGAGATAAAAGATTAAAGAACCGATAGCCGTTTGTCTTATAATTTTATCTGTAGTGCAAATGAAGGAGAAACGACTCAAAACTCGCCAAAAATCGACGAAAACCGCGGGGAGCCCCTTAAACATCAAACATTTATTCAGCAAATAGGCCACAGGGGCACTTTTACATGTCATTTTTTACATACAATAAAAATAACAAAATACAATTACAAATATGGAATCAATGAAATATTAGATACTTATTAGAGATGTATACAGTCTTGAAATGACGAATTACACAAAAAAGTATGATAAAAAAAATACAACCAACAAATACTCAAATTCTTTATATCAAATATCAAACATTTATTCAGCAAATAGGCCACAGGGGCACTTTTACATGTCCATTTTTACAAACAATAAATTAAAAAAAAACAATTACAAATATCGAATCGATGAAATAATAAATACTTTATTAGAGATGTATACTGTCTCTAAATGTCAAATTACACAAAAAAAACTATGATAAAAAAATAAAACCATAAAATACTAAAATTCTTTAGAGATGTATAAGTCTCTAAGTGTCAGAGATAAAATATAAAAATATATATTAAATTATCCTTAGAGATGTAGAGGGTCGCCAAGGCTTGAATTCTTATATAAATAATTAAAAGACAAAAAAATTAAAACAGACAAGAACCGAATGAAGTGTCTCACGTTAATGTCACTCAAAAGTAAAGTTACATACTTTAACATAACCTGTACCCCGTGTAAGCTTAAACAGACCGGTCTCCACAAACAGCACCCGTTCACGAGTATGACGTGTATCTCAGCCATCGCCTCCCTCAACCTTCATTCGGGAAAGTGGCGACCCGATCAACGACGCCACCGTAAGTAAAGACTTTTAAGCGAGCATGACATGTTCAAGCTGCCGGGTTGTATTAATATAAATATAATAAAAAAAAATGTGAGATACAACATTTGTGCTTGTAAGTTACATTAAAGACGGCATAGCGCCACATAAACGCGACTACATATTATTCATAAGGAGTGCCTACCTATAAGAGATGGTTTAGAGATGTAAAAGTGTCAGAGATAAAATATAATTAAAAAATCGATCATTAAATTATTCTTAGAGATGTACAAGGTCTCCAAGACTTGAATTAATATAAAACAATTAATAATTAAACTAAAAAATAAATAATTAAAAGGCAAGAAATTAAATCAGGCAGACAAGAACCGAATGAAGTGTCTTACTTTAATGCCACTCAATATAGTGAGTAATAAACCATGATAATCTTATACCTTTGTATATGTATGTATACAAAGGTATAAGATTATCATGGTTTATTACTAATACTGATAAATATATATGTATATATATTTCTGTGATCTCGGAAACGGCTAACGATTTCGCTGAAATTTGGTATATGGGGGTTTTTGGGGGTATACAATCTATCTAGATTAGTCTTATGTTTGGGAAAACTCGTGTATTCGAGTTTTCATGCGTTTTTCTTTCGGCGCAGAATATGGTCGCTAATTTCGTATTGCCGGCCACTGTCCGTCTGGTCCAGCGGGTTAAGACGCGGACTGCTAAACAAGTTTACGGGTTCGAATCTCGCCCGGTGACTAACTTTTGTTTTTTTTTATATGTTCAAGTTTATATATATTTTTTTAATTTTTATTGTTTTAGACAAGTTTCATTTAGTAAAAAAAATGTAGTTAAGATAATCACCTATACACCACCATATTACAATAAATAGTTATAACCGAGCAAAGCTCGGTCGCCCAGGTACTACATATATTAAATGGAGTTGGATATGTATAAAGACTAAAATACATAGAAATTATCAATAACTCAGCAAAAAATAATCATGATAAACACACAAATAAATACTTTTATTGGTAATTGAACCTAGTAACTCCAGCTTCGTAGGCAGGGTCACTCCTGACTTAGCTAGGAAGCCATGAGCATGTACATACATAGTGACCTAGCCTAAGCGTTTCTGTATCATTTCAAATCCTGAAACGCTGACTGATCCATATCTATTCTCAGGAGCTGCCCCAAAGCTATCCTCGCTACTACGCCTAGCATCTCTAGTTCCGCCCGCACATGCGATTCCGCTGCGTGCTTGCGGCCCGCAACTGCGGGGGCTCGTTCACCACGCCGCTACGCTAAACGCCGCTAAAGCTTTATTTGCGGGGGCCAGTGACTTGTATAAGGTGAGTGTAGAGCCATATGTAGATTCTCTCTACTAGCATCTCTAGTTCCGCCCGCACATGCGGTTCCGCTGCGTGCGTGCGGCCCGCAGCTGAGGTGAGCGTAGAGCCATATGTAGAGTCTCTTTACTAGCATTTGTACTTTTTTTATGTTTATTTATTCACTATTAATTTTTTTCAATCAATCAAGTTTTAACATGACAAGCCACTATTGAAAACATCTAGGGTGTATGTAATAGTTGGCGGTCCCACTCGTACATGCGTTACCGCTGCGTACGTGCGGCCCGCAATTGCGGGGGCTCGTTCACCACGCTGCTACGCTAAACGCCGCTAAAGATCACGATTCACAGTGACGATTTTTATAAAGTAATTAAAATTGAAAAATACAAGAATGTGGTACACAAGTTTTATGCTCCTAAGGTCCAGCCATACAGTAAATTTACAGGCTGCAAAGTTTTCTTTGACAATCCACCTCTATTTCAAATTATCTTTGATGAAAAAAAAACAAATGCATTTGACGACCAGTTTGGCCCAATGGGTAGTGACCCTGCCTACGAAGCCGATGGTCCCGGGTTCAAATCCTGGTAAGCGCATTTATTCGTGTGATGAGCATGGATATTTGTTCCTGAGTCATGGGTGTTTTCTATGTATTTAAGTATTTATAAATATTTATATATTATATATATCGTTTTCTAAGTACCCTCAACACAAGCCTTATTGAGCTTACTGTGGGACTTAGTCAATTTGTGTAATAATGTCCTATAATATTTATTTAATATAAATGCAACTTTGTTCAAATTGAAAGTAATTTTAATTTTTCCGAACTGAATAAGTACTAAAGCTAGGACCTTGAATATTAGGAGGTTATCAAAAGAACAAAACAAACGGGGGCCTGTGACTTGTATGAGGTTAGTGTAGAGCTATATGTAGAGCTACAAGCGTCTCTAGTTCCGGCCGCACATGCGTCACGCCTGCGTAATATATTTATAAAGTAATAGCCGGGTCCACACAGAGCGAGCATACGCGCGAGGCGATTTCCTCGCGCACAAAACGGCCAGTGTAGACGTGCCTCGGCCTTTTAAAATACCGGTTTATTTCGATTTTCCTCCGAACTTTTACAAGAACGCGAACGTTGTAAGAACTTTATTGTAAACTAAAAAACAGGTTTACGACCGACGCAACGGCCAATCGGCCTGGTGGTGTGCTATGAAAATATAGACACCCTCATAGGAAGAAACCGGATTTTATTGATCTAAGCCGGTTAATTTGACAAGAACTGTTACCATAAAAATCGGTTTAAAAATAACGGTTTTTCGAGCGAAACCGTAATTAACCTTTTGAACGCCAAGAGCCACTAAAGTGGTCGTGTGCTGTCGTGCCTACCACACCAACGACCACTAAAGAGGTCATGGCAGACGCTGTCAAAGCAATTTTACTGTTGACAGATAAGGTTTAAATTCGTTTCTCAATAGTTGACATATTGGCGTGTATGCCACATTTTGATGCGAGGGAGAAAGCGTTGAAAAGGTTAAAAAGGTTTTGCGCCAAGTACATGATAACGGTTTGAAAATTTAACCGGTTTCCGAGCCTTGTTCGACAGAGGAGTAAGCTCTAAGGTGACTCCATTTGTTAAATCCTCCAAGTCTTCAAAGCGCCCTCTATTGCCAATTTACAGAACGTCACTATTTTTTTCAGTCGATACGTCTGCACAGATGTCAGGATGAAGCTACGCTGCACGCGGCATGCCTCGCCCTAGTGCAGTCTCCTGAAGATGTTCACATAGATATTGGTGAAATGCTGACCGCGCTGCAAGTGAGTACAGCTTGTACATTATTTGACGACCGGTCTGGCCTAGTGGGTAGTGACCCTGCCTATGAAGCTGATGGTCCCGGGTTCAAATCCTGGTAAGAGCATGTAAGAATAATAAATTAAAATGGATGTCCGAGTAGATAAAAGCAAACCCTGCTGCTATGTAACCAAGCAATTGAAACAGAATTAATAGTCAATATTACTTTAAATTCACAATACTGCTTGATAACACTAAGTTAACTGTATAAATTTGGCATAACTTGTCATCAAGTTATTTATTTACCTTGATTCAGAATTATTCGAAACTGCTAAAACTATCACTAGATGCTATTTGGATTATAATATGATAAATTAAATAATGAACAAATATAATTGAAAATTAAACCTTTTTATTGAAGTTACTAATTCTATTTATTCACCTTATCATCAACAACTAATAAATACAGTAACTAATACCTTATAATTCACCAATATATGGCTGAATTAATTATTTAATAATTAATTCATCAAATTAATCAGGTACGTACATAAACATTAAAATAATTACTCAGTGCTGCAGCGCAACGAAGAATCACAATGAGAATGAATCAAATGAATCGGGCCGGGCCCCTTTTATATCCACTGCTAACCAGCCACTCGCAACTGGTTAATCATGCCATTTGTCGTACGAGAAGTGACGTCACAAACGTATCTTCTCATGTACCTTATCTGTTTATCGAATAATGCAGAATAAAATGATCACAACATCTTTTCAATAAACTCCGTTATACATAATTACTAATAAGTATTAATACATAATATAATCACTTTAAAATAGTTTACGAATCTTATTAGTAGGTTAACTACCGTCTCAAAGTTACCACTATCCATGTTTCTCTAATCAACCGTGGTTTCGTATCGTACCCACATAAATCACAACTTGTGTAAACTTGTGAATATTTATCAACATTGGACGTCAAAGAGAAACAGATCAGTTTCATACATAATACAATTTATAAATAATAATCTAACAAGCATATATTTGTGTGATGAACATGGATATTCGTTTCTGAGTCATGGGTGTTTCTATGTATTTAAGTATTTATAATTATTATTATTATTTTTTTTTTAAATTTATTAGGACACAAACAGTCACATATACAAATGAATTTGAAGTACAATGTAGAGTACTTAACATACTTAAGAATATATTATATATATCGTTGTCTAGGTACCTACAACACAAGCCTTATTGAGCTTACTGTGGGACTTAGTCAATTTGTGTAATAATGTCCTATAATATTTATTTATTTATTGGACTTTGGTTATGTTGCGTTTTTTTTTTTGTGGTACGCCACTATATGAGAATTCTGCCACTATTTATGTAATAAACTACAACGTATAAAACGCTTGCACACACAAGCGCTGGTGGCCTAGCGGTAAGAGCGTGCGACATGCAATCCGGAGGTCGCGGGTTCAAACCCCGGCTTGTATCAATGATTTTTTCGGAACTTATGTACGAAATATCATTTGATATTTACCAGTCGCTTTTCGGTGAAGGAGAACATCGTGAGGAAACCGGACTAATCCCAACAAGGCCTAGTTTACCTTCTGGGTTGAAAAGTCAGATTGGTAGTCGCTTTCGTAAAAATTAGTGCCAACGCCAATTCTTGGTATTAGTTGCCAAGCGGACCTTAGGCTCCCATGAGCCGTGGCAAAATGCTGGGACAACGCGAGGAAGAAGAAAGGTATAATAAGTTTTTGGCAAAAAATTCATTTTTGGTACAAGCTTTTATCGCTGACTGTACTTTTCTTTCCACAGGCAACTAATACTCATCGAGCCAATTCTAAAAACCCCAAACACAATTAGGTTGCGTTGTTTTATCACAGAGTTCCTAAGTCCACCTCTTGTCTCCATCAGATCAGCTCGATGGTACCATAATATTGCATTGTCACCCGACTTACATATGTATGTAAATTTTCAGCTCAATCAGAAACCGGGAAGTGGATCAAATCTCACTTGCAAGATTTGATTACGAACAGACAACGGTCAGGTGAAAGTAAATAAAAGCTTGTAAAAAAGCCTGCAACTTAAGAACGTGCAAAATATGGAACGAGTTACCTCCTGCGGTATTTCCTTTGTGCTACGACATGGGATTCTTCAAGAAGCGGGTATTTAGGGTTTTCAAGGGTCGGCAACGCTTAAGTGACTCCTGTTATATTGCTTATGTCCATGGGCGACGATGACCGCTTCCCATCAGGCGGCTCGCCCGCTCGTTTGCTGACTATTACACAAAAAACCTCGTTTTAATCAACTTCTGATACCTAGGAATATATTTCTTTAGCTTGAGGGTGCGTGGTTTGATGCTTGATCTGTGTATAGTTCTATAGTTTCCTCCAAATTATTATTTATTTAAATAAAAAAAGTAAACTCATTATATTCCTCGCGTTGTCCCGAAATTTTGCCACGGAAGGGAGCTTGGAGTCCGCTTGGAAACTAATCCCAAGAATTGGCATAGACACTAGTTAGGGTTCCGTAGTTTTTACGAAAGCGTCTGCCATCTGACCTTCCAACCCAGAGGGTAAACTAGGCCTTATTGGGATTAGTCCGGTTTCCTCACGATGTTTTCCTTCACCGAAAAGCAAATATCAAATGATATTTCGTACATAAGTTCCGAAAAACTCATTGGTACGAGCCGGGGTTTGAACCCGCGACCTCCGGATTGCAACTCACACGCTCTTACCGATAGGCCACCAGTGCTTTTTACTTTTTTATAAATAAATATTATAAATATATTTACAATAAAAAAATATATACTATCTCTTGCCTCATCAATGTTGTAGAAGATGTAGAGGAAACTATTATGTTTTGATTTTCAGGTAATATTTTCTAGCGACGTTGAACCGAAGATTCATATAGAGGCTTTAAGAAAATTCGACCATTTACTCACTAGGGAGAAAAGTCCGGACATCGACTTTCGTGATGTAAGTATACCTTGAACAATTTCTTTCAATTCTTCAGCATGCAACTATTTTAAATAATACTTTCTGACTGACTAATATTTCGTAAATCTAATAAAGTAACATTACAGTTTTTTCACTTTCACAAACAAACGAAATTCATCCCTATTAGATGCCTTACGAATTTAAATAAACTTGATGATTGCATTGTGTAATATACCGTATTTACCTCTGTGACGTCACTGTCAGTCGATGTTAGACCGCCAGGCAGAGCCATCGATGATATATATAGCATATCGATGATAATGCAATGTGTAGTGTATAGACGTTTCGAGCGCTTACGTCATGGTGACGTCACTTACAGTTACAGTCAGTCGATGTTAGACCGCCGAGTAGAGCAATACGATATAATGTATTTCCAACTTAATTTTATTTTGACACTTGGAGAGACTTTACACCTCCAAATCTTATTAGTATTAGTACTCTGACATTGGAGACCTTTTACATCTCCAGATTTAATGTATTTTTAACCATAGAGACTATACATCTCTATTGTATTGTCATCATCATCTCAGCCATAAGACGTCTACTGCTGAACATAGGCCTCCCCATTGGACCTCCACATGTACCGGTTGGAAGCGACCCACATCCAGCGTCTTCCGGCGACCTTAATAAGGTCGTCTGTCCATCTTGTGGGTTGTGGATGTGTATTGTATTGTAGTAATTATTTATTTTAAGATTATTATAATGTAATGTTTATCCAGGTGGCTGTTGTATTTATAAATGTTGTTATGTATTTTTCATGTCACTATATGATGTTACTATAAATGTTTTATTGACTTGTATAATAGCCCTTGAGGCCTACTTGCAGAATAAATTTTTGAATTTTGAATTTTGATGCGTGGTTATATCGTTTTAGGAGTACAATATATGGTTTAATTATTTGCTCATGTTACAGGAAACATCTGGTATACAATACTTACAATTGGCACACAACATGGCCAGTAGCGTCAGCAACGCGCGCGGGTCTTCGTGCTGTAACGCCAGCAGCAATATCGTCTTCAGGTCCACCTAAAAACATTACATGACATAAAAACTAATTGTTTTTTACTTTAAGTTTTGGAATTAGAGATTATTTTTATTGTTGAATGTTCAAATCATTATGCAACGATTTAGACAACTATAATAATCATTATGCAATGATTTCGAAAACTATAATATTCATTATGCAACGATATAGTGAATTTTCATTCGTTTATAGTACTTTGTTAAATTAAATGAAATTTAATCAAAATCAAATTAAATTTAATATGGCATTCCAACCCAATCCGACCCGTTAACCCTCGACAGAATCTCGTGGCGCAAAATAATTAGGAGAACCGGCCCAACGTAGTGGGACGGAGGAAGGAAGAAGGAGAAGATTTAATTCAAATTCAATAGCCAATTTTTGTTGTATAAATGGCCTTAGCAAGTTTAAACCATATTTTTAGTATACCTTATACGAAGTCCCCTGATGCGGCAACGTCAGAACGAGGGATTTCTTCAAGTCGACCACAACGGTGTCGTCCCAAGTATCTCTGTTATTGTTCATATCCACGTTCCCGTGCTTGCCTGAAAAGTAATCTTAATAATAAGGACAACCGGTCCGGCCTAGTAGGTAGTAACCCTACCTATGAAGCCGATGGTCCCGGGTTTGAATCCCGGTAAGGAACCCCGTAAGCCATATCCCGTGACCTGTGTGCGTGTCCTGTCGCCCGCGGTATTTCCGGACCGATACGACCTTCAAACCTTCAAGAAAAGAGCGTACTCCCATCTTAAATGCCGGCAACGCAATTACAACCCCTCTGGTGTTGCAGGTGTCCATGGGCGGCGGTAATCGCTTACCATCAGGTGATCCGTCTGCTCGTTTGCCTCCTCTACCATAAAAAAAAAAGATTATAACACAAATGTGCCTACTATACAGGGTGACCTTAGCCATTGGGCAAACCCTGAAATCCCACGTAGGGTTACTTCCCAGGAATGCTCTGACGTTAATATTTTTTTAATTAGAACAAAAGATAAAAATATAAATTTTTCGAACAAAAGTTATTTGCAATAATCGACAACAAAAAGAAACACACTGTGTTAATCTTTCAATCAATCAATCAATCAATCAATATCTTTATTGCTTACTTTTACATAGGAGCATAGCTTAGGTACATAAATTGCTATACATATGGATCTATATATTTATACTTATATGGATGTGCAAGGTATAGCGAAAGCAAGCTACCTTCCTACTTCCTACGGCAAGATATCCATCTTTGGCAGTGTTTTGACAATTTGTTCGAAATATTTTATAATTATGACATTTTTAAAAGTCAGAAGCTTATAGGGACCGTGCGCGTTGGAGGGTCTGCCATCTTTTGGCCTGAATCGGAACCATAAACATGTACATTTACACGTCACGTGTTTTCTTGTGCATAGTAAGTGCTGCCATCTTGTGGGCTACATCGGAACAATAAACATCACATTTACGCCTCGCGCCAAAAATCTGACGGCTCCTGTGCTGCCTCCTACAGTTCATGCACGCTCCCTATTAGTGTCATAAATAAAAAAGATAATCAAAAAGGTTGAAGAAGGTTCCATACTATTATTTGAGGATATTACCTTAGGAGCTACTAACACATACAGGCTGCTCCACAGTAAAAATTGGTAATTTGTTAATTTCTTCGAAACCGCTACACCGGCTGTTATGATACTTTGTACACTCAAATATCAAATGTTAAACATTTATTCCGCAAATAGGCCACAGGGGCACTTTTACATGTCAATTTTTACAAACAATAAAAATTACAAAAAACAATTACAAATATGGAATCGATGAAATAATAAATACTTTATTAGAGATGTATACTGTCTCTAAATGTCAAATTACACAAAAAAACTATGATAAAAAAATAAAACCAACAAATACTAAAATTCTTTAAAGATGTATAAGTCTCTAAGTGTCAGAGATAAAATATAAAAAAGATATTAAATTATCCTTAGAGATGTAGAGACACTGGTTCTAAATACCCTAACGCATATGTACATTTCGGCTTCGTCCAATGGCTACGGACACACTGTATAACTTACCTAAGAAAATTGTGATTTCTCTGTGCAGTATCCGTACATCTCGGTCCGTTCGGTCGCCACGCGCTCTCAGTTTCTCGACCGAGCGTATTACCTAAAGTATTCAAAATTGTATAATTTGTTTTACACCGTGTTTTTTATTTCCGTTAATTTCAAGGGTGCATCCCTGAGCTTAAATTAAGTAACTTTCTCAAAAACACCGGTATTCTAATTAACTCCATTTCGGAGATAATCAATATTTAATTTTTATCTTATAAAGCCCTTACGAGCGTGTACTTCCTTTAGGGCCTATTTTCATATTGATTAGCGTTTAGTACGAGTTCATACATTTGCTACAAAACGTACATACTATCTCGGACGATCGATGTTCGAAATGACATTGATATCTCACAGTTTTCAATTGTTTGGTTGAGTTAAATGTAAGGCCCGTGTTACAACAACGCTATATGCAACGTTTAATTACTTTTTATAAAAATTAAAATAATAAAAAATACTAAAAAAAACTTTTTTTTTAATTAACTATGCCATTTAGTTTCCTTAAACGTATTTACCGATACCCCGAAGTTAAAGGAATTCAATAAACACACGGTGTATAGTATGTGGGTAATTTTTATTTGATTGTATGAAATATAGATTACAATTTGTAACACAATATGATTGGCTAGGGCTCAAGCTTATTTTACGTCATAATCGCTGATTGTTTTCAATCAAGCGTATCTGCCTACGTCAATTCGATGATAATGCAATGTGTAGTGTATAGACGTTTCGAGCGCTTACGTCATGGTGACGTCACTTACAGTTACAGTCAGTCGATGTTAGACCGCCGAGTAGAGCAATACGATATAATGTATTTCCAACGGTTCGGCAACACAAACATCACGCGGAACGACTGCTCTGTCATAGAGAAATAAGAAGTAATAGAGTGCTCACTCCAAACATCAGTTTTGGTATCAAAATGCTTAATATTTTCGCAGTCGACATCTAGCATCGAGTAGCGGAACTCTCAGTACTGCTACTCGACAATAGATATCGCGGCAAACAAAAAGTCTAATGCTCAACGATTTTCCGCTAATATTATAACCAGAGTAAGTGTAGGAGTTGAAAATAGAGTTCCGGTTACTCTGGTTATAATATTAGCGGAAAATCGTTAAGCATTAGACTTTTTGTTTGCCGCGATATCTATTGTCGAGTAGCAGTACTGAGAGTTCCGCTACTCGATGCTAGATGTCGACTGCGAAAATAATAACCATTTTGGTACCAAAACTGATGTTTGGAGTGAGCACTCTATTACTTCTTATTTCTCTATGACAGAGCAGTCGTTCCGCGTGATGTTTGTGTTGCCGAACCGTTGGAAATACATTATATCGTATTGCTCTACTCGGCGGTCTAACATCGACTGACTGTAACTGTAAGTGACGTCACCATGACGTAAGCGCTCGAAACGTCTATACACTACACATTGCATTATCATCGAATTGACGTAGGCAGATACGCTTGATTGAAAACAATCAGCGATTATGACGTAAAATAAGCTTGAGCCCTAGCCAATCATATTGTGTTACAAATTGTAATCTATATTTCATACAATCAAATAAAAATTACCCACATACTATACACCGTGTGTTTATTGAATTCCTTTAACTTCGGGGTATCGGTAAATACGTTTAAGGAAACTAAATGGCATAGTTAATTAAAAAAAAAGTTTTTTTTAGTATTTTTTATTATTTTAATTTTTATAAAAAGTAATTAAACGTTGCATATAGCGTTGTTGTAACACGGGCCTTACATTTAACTCAACCAAACAATTGAAAACTGTGAGATATCAATGTCATTTCGAACATCGATCGTCCGAGATAGTATGTACGTTTTGTAGCAAATGTATGAACTCGTACTAAACGCTAATCAATATGAAAATAGGCCCTAAAGGAAGTACACGCTCGTAAGGGCTTTATAAGATAAAAATTAAATATTGATTATCTCCGAAATGGAGTTAATTAGAATACCGGTGTTTTTGAGAAAGTTACTTAATTTAAGCTCAGGGATGCACCCTTGAAATTAACGGAAATAAAAAACACGGTGTAAAACAAATTATACAATTTTGAATACTTTAGGTAATACGCTCGGTCGAGAAACTGAGAGCGCGTGGCGACCGAACGGACCGAGATGTACGGATACTGCACAGAGAAATCACAATTTTCTTAGGTAAGTTATACAGTGTGTCCGTAGCCATTGGACGAAGCCGAAATGTACATATGCGTTAGGGTATTTAGAACCAGTGTCTCTACATCTCTAAGGATAATTTAATATCTTTTTTATATTTTATCTCTGACACTTAGAGACTTATACATCTTTAAAGAATTTTAGTATTTGTTGGTTTTATTTTTTTATCATAGTTTTTTTGTGTAATTTGACATTTAGAGACAGTATACATCTCTAATAAAGTATTTATTATTTCATCGATTCCATATTTGTAATTGTTTTTTGTAATTTTTATTGTTTGTAAAAATTGACATGTAAAAGTGCCCCTGTGGCCTATTTGCGGAATAAATGTTTAACATTTGATATTTGAGTGTACAAAGTATCATAACAGCCGGTGTAGCGGTTTCGAAGAAATTAACAAATTACCAATTTTTACTGTGGAGCAGCCTGTATGTGTTAGTAGCTCCTAAGGTAATATCCTCAAATAATAGTATGGAACCTTCTTCAACCTTTTTGATTATCTTTTTTATTTATGACACTAATAGGGAGCGTGCATGAACTGTAGGAGGCAGCACAGGAGCCGTCAGATTTTTGGCGCGAGGCGTAAATGTGATGTTTATTGTTCCGATGTAGCCCACAAGATGGCAGCACTTACTATGCACAAGAAAACACGTGACGTGTAAATGTACATGTTTATGGTTCCGATTCAGGCCAAAAGATGGCAGACCCTCCAACGCGCACGGTCCCTATAAGCTTCTGACTTTTAAAAATGTCATAATTATAAAATATTTCGAACAAATTGTCAAAACACTGCCAAAGATGGATATCTTGCCGTAGGAAGTAGGAAGGTAGCTTGCTTTCGCTATACCTTGCACATCCATATAAGTATAAATATATAGATCCATATGTATAGCAATTTATGTACCTAAGCTATGCTCCTATGTAAAAGTAAGCAATAAAGATATTGATTGATTGATTGATTGATTGAAAGATTAACACAGTGTGTTTCTTTTTGTTGTCGATTATTGCAAATAACTTTTGTTCGAAAAATTTATATTTTTATCTTTTGTTCTAATTAAAAAAATATTAACGTCAGAGCATTCCTGGGAAGTAACCCTACGTGGGATTTCAGGGTTTGCCCAATGGCTAAGGTCACCCTGTATAGTAGGCACATTTGTGTTATAATCTTTTTTTTTTATGGTAGAGGAGGCAAACGAGCAGACGGATCACCTGATGGTAAGCGATTACCGCCGCCCATGGACACCTGCAACACCAGAGGGGTTGTAATTGCGTTGCCGGCATTTAAGATGGGAGTACGCTCTTTTCTTGAAGGTTTGAAGGTCGTATCGGTCCGGAAATACCGCGGGCGACAGGACACGCACACAGGTCACGGGATATGGCTTACGGGGTTCCTTACCGGGATTCAAACCCGGGACCATCGGCTTCATAGGTAGGGTTACTACCTACTAGGCCGGACCGGTTGTCCTTATTATTAAGATTACTTTTCAGGCAAGCACGGGAACGTGGATATGAACAATAACAGAGATACTTGGGACGACACCGTTGTGGTCGACTTGAAGAAATCCCTCGTTCTGACGTTGCCGCATCAGGGGACTTCGTATAAGGTATACTAAAAATATGGTTTAAACTTGCTAAGGCCATTTATACAACAAAAATTGGCTATTGAATTTGAATTAAATCTTCTCCTTCTTCCTTCCTCCGTCCCACTACGTTGGGCCGGTTCTCCTAATTATTTTGCGCCACGAGATTCTGTCGAGGGTTAACGGGTCGGATTGGGTTGGAATGCCATATTAAATTTAATTTGATTTTGATTAAATTTCATTTAATTTAACAAAGTACTATAAACGAATGAAAATTCACTATATCGTTGCATAATGAATATTATAGTTTTCGAAATCATTGCATAATGATTATTATAGTTGTCTAAATCGTTGCATAATGATTTGAACATTCAACAATAAAAATAATCTCTAATTCCAAAACTTAAAGTAAAAAACAATTAGTTTTTATGTCATGTAATGTTTTTAGGTGGACCTGAAGACGATATTGCTGCTGGCGTTACAGCACGAAGACCCGCGCGCGTTGCTGACGCTACTGGCCATGTTGTGTGCCAATTGTAAGTATTGTATACCAGATGTTTCCTGTAACATGAGCAAATAATTAAACCATATATTGTACTCCTAAAACGATATAACCACGCATCAAAATTCAAAATTCAAAAATTTATTCTGCAAGTAGGCCTCAAGGGCTATTATACAAGTCAATAAAACATTTATAGTAACATCATATAGTGACATGAAAAATACATAACAACATTTATAAATACAACAGCCACCTGGATAAACATTACATTATAATAATCTTAAAATAAATAATTACTACAATACAATACACATCCACAACCCACAAGATGGACAGACGACCTTATTAAGGTCGCCGGAAGACGCTGGATGTGGGTCGCTTCCAACCGGTACATGTGGAGGTCCAATGGGGAGGCCTATGTTCAGCAGTAGACGTCTTATGGCTGAGATGATGATGACAATACAATAGAGATGTATAGTCTCTATGGTTAAAAATACATTAAATCTGGAGATGTAAAAGGTCTCCAATGTCAGAGTACTAATACTAATAAGATTTGGAGGTGTAAAGTCTCTCCAAGTGTCAAAATAAAATTTATACGAAATAAATAAATCGCGTCTAGACTGTTAAGCTAGCAGTCTCATAAACTAATGCTACAGGTATCGGAGTTTTTGTCGCACGGTAAGACTAATAGCGAGCCATGGAGTCGATATTAGCAATAAAATTCAACTCATATTCATACTCATACTCATTTATAATATAATAATAATAAATATACTTTATTGTACACTACATATTGAAAAGTACAGTCAGCATCAATAGTCGCGGATGAAACAACGCGCCAAAAGTATCTGTCATCCCGGATAACTTTTCCAAATATAGATAAATCTCTAAAATTTACATTCAAAAGTATATCTTTTACAGTCTTCATTGTTCTACATATAAAACTATCCCTGTATGTTAAGCTGTTACAGAATGGTAGGTACTTTTGACACCTTGTTTGATCCGCTACTTTTGATGCTGACTGTACATTACATTACATTACATTACATTTACATTACGTAATTACATTTGTTTATTCAATTAGTGATTTTAATTTTATAAGGACATGAATGTTTGTACACTATCCTTTGATTTTGTCTTTCCGGACATGAATATTACAAATAAGAATAATGACCATTTTTTTGTGTTTATTAATTTATATTTATATTATCTTTACCTCTTTTAATTATTGTTTTTTTTTACCAAATTTAATATTTTAATCAGTACAAAAAATGGTAAATATTCTTATTTGTAATATTTATATATTCGAAGACAAAATTAAAGGTTCATATATAACTCGTCAAAGTTCTAGTTCATGATTATAAATTTAAAATCACTTGTAAAATGGATGTGTACGAGTATGAATATGAGTTGAATTGCTAATGTCGACTCCATAGCTCGCTATTAGTCTTACCGTGCGATACAAAACTCCGATGCCTAGTTATAACTTTTGATTAACCTTTTGACCGCCAAAGACGTCATATGACGCGCGCGGCTACAGCCCAATATCAACCTTCATGCATACCGACAAGGTTCACGATTACGCGCCGCGTACGATAGGCGTGGCGTTCAAAAGGTTAATAATTTTTAAAAATTATGATATCGTGGAAATCAAGGGGAGAGGCCTTTGCCCAGCAGTGGGATAAAAGATTGGTAATTTCTAGTGTCGTCCAATAAGGACGCAAACACACAACGAGCAATAATGCGGGTGGCGCGTTCTTTAGCGAACGCCCACGCCATGGGCGGCGGCGATTACACCGCGCCGATACAACAGGCCGTGCGGCTGTGTGACACAGCTGGCATGGATCTGCTGCAGGTAAGGAACTTGTGATCCAGGGTCGAAATATAGTCTATTAACACATTCACTGCCGGGAACCCACCTGGTGGGCGCTCGTGAACTTTGTTCAGATGCCGGACAACCCGCTGGGGGGTTGTTTGGAAGCAGCTATAGACCACCGGTTTCTGGGGTAGTGTGCCGTTTTTTGTCTGGCAGTGAATGTGTTAATACCAAATAAGTTTTTACAGTACATATGGGGCTACTTTATAGCAGTAGTGCGAGAAGTAGCATATTACGTTACTGTGTCGAACATTTAAAGGGCCATATGTACTGTAAAACGTTGTACGATACATGTGCGAATAGGTAATTCGCAACTCGTGTCGAATTTCCTATTTTTCGCACTTGTATCGTAATGTACTATTTCTACTCGTCGACTGTAATGGTTGAATTAAGATATCGAATATCAAACTGTTATTGGGTACTTTTCATGTATGGACTCCCAACTTTCGTTAATTAATTTGGTTTTCTTGTAAAAAAAGTTTTATTTTAGATGATTCGTAGAAAAAATATTGTATACAATAGTGATATCTCAGGAACTCGGCAAGCTTCGTTGCCTAAACACGGAGTCGACTGAAAAGCTCTCTATTATATCACGATTGTATACAATGTGACGTTCTCAATCAAAACGTTGTTTTATAAGTCTTACAAATTTAATGTTATAAAATGTAATGTCCCATAGTTCTTATGTCGTTCCCTATATCATGCTTGGACAACGCTATGTACTCCATAATTGTCGTATTATATCAGGTGAAGTACTTTAAGATTATTGTGATGTAACATATGTAATATATACGATGTGGTTGTACTTAATAAATAAAATAAAAACGTACCACATCGTCGCTTGCCATAAGGACGCACTGACAGGTTATTCGTATATAGATACAAGCAAATTTCGTCTTTATGGTAAGCGACAAAGCTGTGCCTTTTTATTGAGAACGTCACAAATACTAATTTATTATTTTACACACTTTCCTTTACAGGAAAATTACTATTATATAATAGTACATTACGATACAAGTGCGAAAAATACTAAATTCGCAACGAGTGGGGATAAATTATAACAAGACCGAAGGGAGTGTTTTAAATCGACACGAGGTGCGAATTACCTATTCGCACATGTATCGTACAACGTTTTACAGTACATATGGCCCTTTAAATGTTCGACACAGTAACGTAATATGCAAATTTTCGCACTAGTGCGGTAAAGTAGCGCCATATGTGCTGTAATAGTACATTACAGTACTCGTGTCGATTTAAAACACTCCCTTCGGTCGTGTTTTAATTTATCGCCACTCGTTTCGAATTTCCTATTTTTCGCACTTGTATCGTACAACGTTTTACAGTACATATGGCCCTTTAAATGTTCGACACAGTAACGTAATATGCTACTTCTCGCACTAGTGCTATAAAGTAGCCCCATATGTGCTGTAAATTACTATTTTCTACTCCAGCATTATTTGTTGATTAAATGACTGCCAGTGAGATGGAAAGCAACTTCATAAGAAGCGCGGCGCGCGGCGTGCCTGTCTATTATTATTATTATATTTGTTTGACATTTAGAATTTATTCTAGAAACAATCTAGACTAGTATTTTTTATACATTTTTTTTTGTATGACTGTATTTTGTGAAAGTTTAAGTATTAAATTTGATCTATGAATTATATTCATTAGTATTATATATGGAATAATATTTACAACATCAATAAATTGCTCTGATAATTAGATTAAGATAATTATATGTAATACTGTCTTACTATTCATAAGTGCTTGTTGCTAGGCCTACATGAATAATAGTACATTACGATACAAGTGCGAAAAATAGGAAATTCGAAACGAGTGGCGATAAATTAAAACACGACCGAAGGGAGTGTTTTAAATCGACACGAGTTGCGAATTACCTATTCGCACATGTATCGTACAACGTTTTACAGTACATATGGCCCTTTAAATGTTCGACACAGTAACATAATATGCTACTTCTCGCACTAGTGCTATAAAGTAGCCCCATATGTACTGTAAAGTATATTTGAATTGAATTGAATTGATATATGATCATAACAGCAGTGTTGTTAGGAATATTCATACAGTATTATACAACTGTTGGTTTTATAATTTCTGCGGTCTAGGCAAATATCTACAAACCAATATTTACTTTTATTTATAATTTTAGGTGTTTGCTGCTGTCTTAGAAAAAATATTGTGTGCAACGATACATAATTAGGTCTTTAAATTCTCGGGCCTGTCTGTAGTAACTACGGCCCTTGAAAAGAACCCTTAATATGTGCCTGTTGTACAATAGTACATTACGATACAATTGCGAAAAATAGGAAATTCGCAACGAGTGGGGATAATTTTAAAAACGAATACAGGACTTAATCGCGTAAACTTACGTTTATTATATGGCCTGACGTTTCGAACGTGACGTTACGCTCGTGGTCACAGAGAGAGAGAGAGAGAGGGAGAGAGAGAGAGAGAGAGAGAGAGAGAGAGAGAGAGAGAGGGAGAGAGAGTGGGGATAAATTATAACACGACCGAAGGGAGTGTTTTAAATCGACAAGAGTTGCGAATTACCTATTCGCACATGTATTGTACAACGTTTTACAGTACATATGGCCCTTTAAATGTTCGACACAGTAACGTAATATGCTAATTTTCGCACTAGTGCAGTAAAGTAGCACCATATGTACTGTAATAGTACATTACGATACAAGTGCGAAAAATAGGAAATTCGCAACGAGTGGGGATAAATTATAACACGACTGAAGGGAGTGTTTTAAATCGACACGAGTTGCGAATTACCTATTCGCACATGTATTGTACAACGTTTTACAGTACATATGGCCCTTTAAATTTTCGACATAGTTACGTAATGCTACATATCGCACTAGTGCGGTAAAGTAGCACCATATGTACTGTAAAATACAATATTTCTCTACAACTTTCAGTACATAAGCAGCAGTAAGTCGTGCGGGGCTCGCAAACTGCTGGCCACAGCCGTGGCCACGGTCTGTGAGGAGCCCGACGGGCTGCAGAGGGTCGCAGAGCGCGCCGCCGTCATGTTGGCTAGCACTCAATGTAAGTATCATAGCTTATACGGAAGGTGGAGGTAAGGAAATAAATCTCCATGTACCAAAAAGTGTCATCAAAAAACCTTAAATAGGTGGCGCTACAATACCTAGAATACTTGAACAAGAAAATCTGATCATAGACAGCGTACTTCACTCCGTCAATAACGCCTAGATTCTTAGCTACTCTAGCGCTACTCTGGAGAGATTTGGAACTATTATTTATAGCTGACAGCTGGACACTTTTACAACAGTTCTACCATAAGAGATGTCACTCCTCTTAATTCCACACTCCATAATAGCTTATTTGCCTGACTGTCAAACCGGTTTATTTTTTCGAACTGTCAAAACGATTAGCAACTAAGTAACTTATAAACGAGCAATTCTTGTATGTACAGTCACCATCAGATATATCGGAGCGGCCGAGGTGCTCAATAATATCTGAACACGCTCTCTAACGCCTTGATAATAGGGGCGTGCTCAGATATTTGTGAGCACGTTGGCCGCTCCGATATATCTGACAAGGTGCCCACGAGGAACCACAGATATTTTGACCACGCATTTCTGCGGCCAAAAGAAGGGAAAAATGTTATACGAGTTTAGGTCAGTTACAGAAATAAAAATTGTTATATTTTTTCTATTTTTTTGTATGTATTTGTACATAAAATGTAAACGCTATTTGTAAAACTTTAACTCGAAAAGATTTTGAACGTTTTTTTGTAAAACCCATTTTTTGCAAAGTGTTACTTGACACTTTTTGATATCTAACAATAAGGGTATTTGGACTAGGTCCCATAGTGGCAACATCTCCATCAAAAACACGTTTTGCACTAAGTAACAATAAAAATATGTTTTTTTTTCGTAAGTGGCTTTAATTCTGAAATGCGAATTCCAATTATGATCAGGAATATACTGTACTTACGTCGCGTAGTACCGCATTAGTATTGGCGCGCCGCTAATAATGGCGTAAGCGCCCACCGCCATAAGGTCCCTTTTGATTTGGATTGTCACATATTGTTTATTTACGTCTTTATAATGTTTTAGCCACGATCAAACGCGCCGGCCTCGACATCGCAGAAACCATACTAACGTCGCTAGAAAACAACCACGCTCTAAGTAAAACAATGCTGCCCGAACTTGTCACACTTATAGCAAAAACTTACGAATCCAACACCGAAAATATATTCAAAATCGCATCGAAAGCGTTCATAGACAAAAAACAACTTTTCGATAAAGACGCAATCAGGGAAACAGTAATTATCCTTTTGGATAATGTATTGAAAAACAATTTATCCGATGTCAAGATTTTCAAAGATACTGTCAAACTGACGATTGGATTTATCAAGGATTTACGAGATGTCGAATTAGATGAATTGTTAAATATTATTTTTGACAGTAAAAATTATGTCAATGTCAAAACGCTGTATGTGTTGGCAGTTATGAAGAGTGAGTTTGATTTTGACAGTGAAATGTCAAGAAAGATTTTAGGGAGGGATGATTGTATTTTATTAAAATGTTTGCTGGGATTGTCAATCGATCAAAACGACGTCTTCAAAATGGAGGTGATCTTGAAATTTTTAGAGAAATATTCTGAAGGCATATTGGAGCTGAAATATATGGTGAGTTAAAAAAATACAAAACAAAAAAACCTAAATAAATTAAAGCTATATATACTACCTAAAAATTTACTATGATGCCGATGGTCCTGGGTTCGAATCCCGGTAAGGGCATTTGTTTGTGTGATGAGCGCGGTCATTATTTATTTATTTAATCGTATGGCATGCATGGTTAGGCAATCAGAGAACAGCTTTGAGGTTGTTAAGCCAGGTAACTACGTCGGGTGTCAAGACATCTAGATCCTCAGCTGGGCCAGGATAGAAGTGAAGTGGGCAGCGCCGAAATATGTGCTCAATGGTTTGTTCTTCTTCGCCGCACTCCCAGAGCGGAGACTCCTTCCAACCCCACTTATGTTGGAATTAATTACAGCGGCCATGACCATGAGCGCGGTCATTTTCCAGATTTTATTCCTGAGTCATGGATGTTTCCTATGTGTCACACCCTTAAAGAAAACAGTGTATTTCCATCTTAAAAGCCGGCAAGGCTCTTGCAACACCTGTGGTCAGGCGATTCGTCCGCTAGCCTCCTATGACATAAAAATTAAATTGTTTATTTCAGGAAGCAATACAATTAATATCAGACATAATCACAACTTTCACACCAACATTAGTGAAAGAATTGCGTAAAAACATCAAACTATGTTTCACATATCTGAAAAAACACTGGAAAAACATTCCAAAGACAATAATTGTGAGCATTCAAACCTGGTTGAATACGCTGCCTATTAAAAAAATAATGGAATCCATAGAGCATGAACTTTTCACGAACGAACATCACTTATACATACAAGCTTTTAACATAATGTCAAATATATTTGACGTGTCAGAACTCATTTCACCAGATGTCAAAATACAAATGTCAAAATGGCCAATATATTTGATGAAATTATACGCGTCTGGTAGATTAGAAGAATATTTCTACGAAGAAATGTCATATTTCAATGACATGTTGACAGTCAGTTTAAGGTTTTTGACAGCAGAAGATGTAAAGAAGATTTTGAAAGAGTTGCCCAAACATGGCATCTCGTTTGGGGCATTCTTCATTGAAGGGTGTTTTGAAGTATTGACTGAAAAACCTTTCATATTGATGGAAGATGAAGTAAAGGAATGTAGCGTTCTTTTGAATGATGTAGTAAGGATGGCTGTGAAGAAAAGTTTCAAGGGACAGTATGAAAATGTGCTGGAATTGGTGGATAAGGTGAGATATTATCAAAAATTTATTGGTCATATTGAATGATTGTGAAAAGTTGTTAAATATCAAAAAGTTGCGCCATCTAATAGATCATAGCCCAAAGATATGGCGTCATCGATTCGTTCGAGCGATGGCAGAGATTTTTGATATTTAACAAATTTAACACATGTCAGTGAAAGAATAAGAATCAAAATCAAATGGCATTCTAAGTTTTAATCATGTGTCGAAAGATGGCAGTCAACTTACTGTTTTATTTTCTTTCGCAATCCATCTCTATTTCACATTCTCTTTGTTCTATGCTATGTTTGATAAGTTCAGTCCAGCAGTTTGAATAGTAGCAGCTCTTTTCGAAAATGATGTAAGACATTATTTATTACGCAGGGGTTT
Organism: Cydia pomonella; assembly: GCF_033807575.1. Taxonomy (NCBI): domain Eukaryota; kingdom Metazoa; phylum Arthropoda; class Insecta; order Lepidoptera; family Tortricidae; genus Cydia; species Cydia pomonella. The sequence goes on from NC_084727.1 coordinate 10,450,734, forward strand.
TTAAAATGTTTAATTTACCTTTCTTTAGGATATACCTAATTTCATAAAGTTTTTTGTGCATTTTATTGCACATTTGGTGTTTTTACAGCTCTGGCCCACGTACGAAAAGCACGCGACCTTTGTCCAAAAGCACTGTCTTCTAGCCAACCTGCAGTGCCTCGGACCGGGGCAGGAATCGAACCCCCTACAATGGGCTACACGGGTCGTATGTTCGCGAGATGCGTCGCTCGACCAACGGACGAAGCTCTTGTGTTTCCTACCGGAGGAGACATTCAAGTTAGTATTTACAGTACCTAAACACTTACAAATATACGTAATATGCATATATATTTATACATATAAGTACAAATGACAAAGTATTTAAAAGTAATTTAAATGAACTGCTCCAAGAAAAATGTTATTATACCATTGAAGAATATTTGAATGATGACACTTTGCAAAACTAAAATCAAAAGAACATCACAATTATTTCATTTAATTTTAATTTTTTTATTTTTTTATTATTGACTATTATTAAGCTTTTATGATAATTAATTATACAAATCAATTAATTAAGATGTCTATTATTATAATGAATTTACAATGTATTCTAAAATGATGTAATAACAAGTTTAGTTTAGTTTATTATTTGTAAATAGTCACCACTAGTATTAAGATTATTGCCATGCCCTAACAGGGTGTCATGTACCGACACATCCTATGTACAAATGAACTTGGACGCAATAAAATATATGAATATGAATATGAATACATTGACTAGCGCTGCACTGGTCGTTTATTAGTGTAGGTTTTAAGGTTCTGACGGAAGATCAGCGCTGTGGTCTCCGCAGCATGTATGCTGAGGCAGCGCCTATTCTTTACCACAACACATGACCCTCTACTAATACCTCTACTAATCTAAAAATAAGACACGTAATACATTGTTATTGATATTAGTGTCAAATTGTATGTTACATTTTCTTTGTCGAAATATAGTCTATTAATACCAAATAAGTTTTTTCTACTCGTCGACTGTAATGGTTGAATTAAGATTTCGAATATCAAACTGTTATTGGGTACTTTTCATGTGTGGACTCCCAACTTTCGTTAATTAATTTGGTTTTATCGTAAAAAAAGTTTTATTTTAGATGACTCGTAGAAAAAATATTGTATACAATAGTGATATAATCAAGCTTTTCAATCCCGTACCTTACTTAGGCAACTCAGCAAGCTTCGTTGCCTAAACACGGTACTCGACTGGAAAGCTCTCCATTATATTACGATTGGATAAAATACTATAAAGTGACGCATCGTTAAACAATATTGACACAATTGTTTGTTTGTTTGTTTCACAAAGCATGTACGTTGTCAATTTTTTGACAAGCAGAAACGTCTGTGAACGACGCTTAGGATAAATTTAATAGTAAAAAAAAAAGGATTTAATATGGGTAGCACGTCGTTACTGGTGAATTTCCAATATGACTTGGAACTCCGGTAGCCGTCTAAGAAGTGTAACGTTATTACGGTAGATGTCGCTAGGGTCCCGTAGACCAATATGGTGGAAAATTAGCTGCCTACGGATGAGGTCTTGGTGGCTCAGATGGCAGAGCGCTGGAGTATCGATCCAGAGGCCGTGAGTTCAAGTCTCACCCAAGACAGTAATTTTTCCACTTTTATATTTATCCTAAGCATGTGTTGTGGTTCTTAAATAAACTAATCATCATTCGCTTGCCCTTATCCCATTCATTTGGGGTCGGCGCAGCATGTCTTTTTCATCCATATCTTTCTGTCACCCGTCATCTCATCGTTCACTCGCGTTCCTTTCATGTCATCTCTCACACAACCCATCCACCGTTTCCTAGGTTTTCCTCTGCCGTTCCATCCCTCCACATTCATTCGTAATACCTTTCTCGTCACATGACTTTCATCCCTCCGCATCACATGTCCATTATAGGTGGTTTGTTTTAGTATTCGAAAAAAAGACTTATTTTTCATAACCTAACTTTCTTTCTAATGCAAAAAAAACGAACTATAGATCTGGAAAGACATCCACTGTGCTGTGCCCTACCACACAAATCGAGACGACGTTCACAGTGCCCATACCTCTCTTTTGGTCGTAGTTCAAGGACATATCCAGGGAAGATGAAAATAAATAAGCAAATTCAAATTAGTCAATAAAAATGATGAATATATTTAGGAATGGGGGAGGATCGCGTAGTCAAGGAAGCGTACTTGGGGCGACCAACCGGCCGTCGACCGATCGGGCGCCCCGGGTACCGCTGGTGTGATGTCGTGGAGGCGGACCTGCGTCGGCTGAATGCCAATTCATGGCAGGAAACCGCGCTGGATCGGGACAGGTGGCATTCTCTCGTTTCGGAGGCCAAGATTATTTTTGGATCGCTGAGCCAAAGCAGTTAGTTAGTCAATAAAAATGATAGTTGCCAAGAGAAAATTGGGACATAAAGACATTTGCAGGCTGCCGGAAGTGAAGGCCTCAGTGTCCTCGTTATTCCCGGCGCGCCTGAGGGAGCTCCGGCCCGCGCTGCTGGAGGCGGCCGCGACGCGCCCCGCGGCCCTGCTGCCGACTGTAGCAGCGCTCGCTGGCAGTAAGTCCGCCTTTTTAAACTTTGACTAAGTATAAAGTACACCCTTGACAATCTATTAACAAGTCGAAAGAGGTACTTTTAGTTATGCACTGGACCTCCCAACATCTTAGATTAGGTACTAACATAGTAATTTAAGTTTATTAGTTAAGTCCGAATCGGTAGCCTTAAGGAGCGCTTGTGCAGTGCACTCCTATAAATAATCATAATGAAATTATAGTAGACGACCGGTTTGGCCTAGTGGGTAGTGACCCTGCCTACGAAGCTGATGGTCCCGGGTTCAAATCCTGGTAAGGGCATTTATTCGTGTGATGAGCATGGATATTTGTTCCTGAGGCATGGGTGTTTGCTATGTATTTAAGTATTTATAAATATTTATATATTATATATATCGTTGTCTAAGTACCCTCAACACAAGCCTTATTGAGCTTACTGTGGGACTTAGTCAATTTGTGTAATAATGTCCTATAATATTTATTTATTTATAGTACCTAATCAATGTAATAAAATAAATACTACTTATTTATAATTAATGTTCGAAGTCGGCAAAGTCGGTCTATTGCCTCGGACCTTCAGTCTACGATCGATTACCTGATTGCATTAGAAACGCAACTTCCTCTGAAGGATTCAAATTTAAACTAGAAAAGTGGCTTCTCGGAAAGATGTTTTATGATTATTGCGAGTTTTTGGACGTTCCATTTGTGATTGAATAATTTTATGCATATTAGACCGAAATTTGTATATTGTATTGATTGTATTCCCACTGTAAGTAATGATTGATATATTGATAACTTTAAGAGCAATTCCTAGTTGAGCAACTTTTCAAATCTCTAATTTTTGAAGCTATGTTTCTGTCGCTCTGCGGTGGGCGGGAGTGCGTGCGTGCGATAACGACAACTGCAGCTCGGACTAAAATTACCACGCAAAAACTCAAAAATCGAGGTTTCGCTCTCGACTGTTTCCTCCTCCAAAACGCAACCAATGATTATGAAATTTTTGAAACTGCAAGAGGAAGAAATAATCTATGCTGCTATGTTTTTATTTTTTGGAATTTGTTGTCATATTTGGATACTGCGCCTTTTTGCAGCCAATTCAATTGACCCGTTTTTGCGATTTTCGAGCCGCTGTAAGTTTCTTCAAAAGAAAATAATCCAAAGAAGCAAAACGTAGCGGCACAGATATTGATGCTATTGATCTTATTTGAAAAGAATCATTCCTCTAGGTTAAAAATCCAAGGAGGAAACAGTCGAGAGCGTTTGTGTGGAAAAATCGCAATTAGGAATTCCTCTTGATAATAAATATCATTTATAAAATATGGATTAAAATAACAGGTATATTATATGCACAACATATAGACTATGTAAAACCGACATGTAACAATTGTTACCAATAAAGATTTTCATTTTTATTTTTCATTTTTATTTTTCATTTTCATTGCCATAGATAATTAAATTGACAGTTGTTTTTTTTAATTAATTTTATTGAGTATAGAACATTTTCAGACGACACAAGCACGGGCTGGTGGGACACGGCGCTAGAGTCCTGTGTGGCCGCGTCAGCTAAACGGAACAGCATGGAATTGTGTGGAACACTGTTCCACAAATGTCAAGGCGAGAGGGCCTGCGAGCGCGTACTAGTACCATTGTTAAGGTAAGTTGTACCTAATAGTTATTTTGTGTACCTAATACAGCCATTGACGAAGAAATCGTGAGACGGAAATGGAGATGGATAGGACATTCGAAGAGGGGAAACGAATAAGACTACCATCGCCTTCGGTTGGAAACCGCCGGACGGACGCCGTGGCACCGGGCGCCCTGTACACTCTTGGCAACGGTCCGTCATAAGTCAGCTGCGAGCGGTCGGGTGTTTTAGGTAAATCAGGTCAATATATTCTTTATTCGAATAGGCCTAGCAACAAGCACTTTTAAATCGTCAAGTTTTACAAATAATTAATCTAAATATCAGAGCAATTTATCGATGCAGTTGTTATTGTTCTAAAACAACATTGAATTATTATATGCGTCCCAAGACTATGGGACCTCAAGGGAAAGTACTTTAAATATAAGACATAGGATATTTTGCTAAAAGGAGACTTTATTTTATTTTCAAAACTGAGTAATACTGCATTCAAAGATTTAAAAAAAATAAGTTACTTTGTCTGGAAATCGAACCGACTCAAATGTTTAAAAAAAAACATCCTGTATTTTTATGATGCCAAACGAAAGAATGTATAACAAATAAGTCATCTCAGAAATAAAGAGTAAAATTTTTGATTAAAATATTAAGATTCCGTTTCATTCCCAGAAAAAGTAAGCAAAATTCAATTTTTTTTAGAAATTCTTTGAATGCACTATTACTTTTAAAAATAAAATAAAGACTTCTTTCAGCAAAATATCCTATCTACGATATTTATGGTACTTTCCCTTGATGTCCCATAGTCTTGGGACGCCCTGTATATGTCAAACTTAATAATAAGAATTTCACAAAGGGATCGTCAAACACCAAAATTGTATAAAAAATACTATTCTTGAATCTTCCTAGAATAAAATCTAAGTGTCAAAAAGGTTGAGCTGGAAGCGAGGCCAGAAAGGTCGCTGAAGATAGGAAGGTGCGGCGCGAGCTTGTGAAGGCCCTTTGCACCTCTGGGGTGCCTTAGGACAACAACAACAATAGTTATTTGTTGAACAAAGGAAGGAAATTGTTGTTGTGTTTGTACTTTGAATTCCACGACTCGCTTAAGACTCCACTTTCTGGAAGCGGTCGATTTCATTATTAGTAAGAGGGGTGACATAACTACAAACTACAAGGAAAACTACAATCTTTGTCATTTTGACATTTTTACAGTGTGTCCCTTGACATTGGACAAAGCCAAAATGTACATATGCATTAGGGTATTTGGAACCGGTGTACAAAGTATCATAACAGCCGGTGTAGCAGTTTCGAAGAAATAAACAAATTACCAATTTTTACTTTGGAGCAGCCTGTATGTGTTAGTAGCTCCTAAGGTAATATCCTCAAAGAATAGTATGGAACCTTCTTCAACCTTTTTGATTATCTTTTTAGGGTTCCGTAGCCAAATGGCATAAAACGAAACCCTTATAGTTTCGCCATGTCCGTCTGTCTGTCTGTCTGTCTGTCTGTCTGTCTGTCTGTCTGTCTGTCCGAGGCTTTGCTCCGTGGTCGTTAGTGCTAGAAAGCTGAAATTTGGCATGGATATATAAATAAATAAAGCCGACAAAGTCGTGCAATAAAATCTAAAAATTTAATTTTTTTTAGGGTACCTCCCCTACACGTAAAGTGGGAGTGAATTTTTTTTTTTCGCTTCAACCCTAGAGTGTGGGGTATCGTTGGAAAGGTCTTTCAAAACTAATAGGGGTTTTCAAGAAACATTTTTTGATAAAGTGAATATATTCGGAGATAATCGCTCCGAAAGAAAAAAAAAATGTGTCCCCCCCCCTCTAACTTTTGAACCATAGGTCCAAAAAATATGAAAAAAATCGTGAAAGTAGTGTTAAACAATTGTTAATAATGAAATAATACTCAAAGCCCTGAGCGAGTCATATTTATTTCAAAACTGCTACTCCTACTATTTATTAATAGCAAAAGCCTAAAGCGCAATTATTTCTCAACTACTTACGCCAAGATGTCATTTGACAGTAAAATCAAATAAGGGATACTTAATTAATGTTAATTTAGAATAAGGAAAACCATTGTGCAGGTATAATATTTATTTACACATTATCAAAATCATATGCACGTTTATTAAACTATAAATTACGTAATCACGATTATAGAAACCATAATGCACAATAATAGTTAAATCTAGAAAACCTAGCTTCCTAAATGATAAGTACTAAATACTAGAATACCTAGGTATTCTAGTATTACTGGCAATATTAAATAACGATTTAAATTACAACTGAATTGTTAAGCAAAGACGACTTTAACTGAATTTAAATAATTAATCTTAACTTTCATAACCCTATTCAAAATAGAACACTATTAACAGCATAGTACAATTTGCAACGTCTACAGAGCTAATCACTATCACTATAGTTTAACGGTTAAATACAAAACGTTAGAATTTAAATTAAAGCTTGATATTAACCACAAACGCGACCGCTATTTAAATACAATGAAGAAAGCAACCAAAAGCCGTTAGACACTAATTGTAAAATCAACAAACAGCTAAATCTACCAAAAACACAGGTAATAGCAGGCAATTACTAAATCTAGTACTTATCTTTTAGCACTATCCCAACAACCAATTTACAGTTGTTTTCGCTACCAAAGTTCCAAGCGTAATGGCCGCGTCGGTCTAAATTTTCAAACGGCTGGATAACGAACTCCCCTCCAATAATCTGGTTACAGTTGCCTCGGCTAATCACGTTGCGAGGTTCCAGTGGCGTGATTGGTACGAACGTCGCTGATTGGTCCGTTTGGTAGGAATGCTGGCGCCATAGTTGCGACGAGCGAGTGCCCTCTTGCGGCCATGATAGAAACGAAGTGGTGTGACGTGTTGATGGCAGTGACGTTGCTCCATCGACGCAACCGTTGCGCCATCTATTTGCTGCTCGAGAGACTTCTATGGCCGTTATTGACAGTAGAGCTTAAGAAAGACATTAAATGAAAACTATAGCGGACATGATCAGTTTAGCTGTTTTTGAGTTATCGCAAAAAGTTTTCCCTTCATAGTAAAAAGACTTACTTTAATTAGGTACTGATTATGCAAAGCCTATTTGTTTAACTCGGGTGAAAGGTACCATTTACTACACTTTAAGCTCCAGTTTAGCTTATTGTGACGGAAGAATAACTACGGAACCCTACACTGAGCGTGGCCCGACACGCTCTTGGCCGGTTTTTTTTATTTATGACACTAATAAGCTTCTGACTTTTGAAAAATGTCATCATTATCAAATATTTCGAACAAATTGTCAAAAACACTGCCAAATATTAACACAGTGTGTTTCTTTTTGTTGTCGATTATTGCAAATAACTTTTGTTCGAAAAAAAAATTTTTTTTTCCTTTGGTTCTAATTAAAAAAATATTAACGTCAGAGCATTCCTGAGAAGTAACCCTACGTGGGATTTCAGGTTTTGTCCAATGGCTAAGATTGTAAAAATAAATTAAATTTAAAAAAGGATTACTATAGTTTATTTTACGGATTTAATTAATACGGGAGCAAACTTATCGGGGTCATCATTACGTCACACGACTTTTAAGATTTTCATGGCCCCTCCCCCCTCCTTGTCACACCTGGTCACATTTGGCTAACCCCCTCCACCCTGGTGTGATATCACATATTTGGCAATTTTGTTTTCAACGAAATTGGTATATCGAAGTAGGTATTGTTATTTTAACATTTTTTTTTATGAAAGCAATATTAGAAATGTTATAACACGAAACCGATTAGTAACAAAAATAATATAAATAAAAAATGTTATTTAAATGTACAGCGAATAAATAAAAAAATCGGTTCCAGATGACGTTAAAGGGTGATGTGATTAATCATAGATGGTAGGAACGTATAGATGTGCTATACGCGTGCGCCCGTGAGGAAACATATGCAATGCGACAAAATGATAAAAACACGTTTTAACATTCCTGACAACATACCAAAAACAACCTACGTAATTTGGTCGGGTTATTTGTTACCCCCCATAAACGGTGGGAAACAAAAAACGTCTACGTCTACTTAGGACTTTTTGGAAGTACGCAGAAAGGTGAAGTGAGACTATGAAAAGGACAAACAATAAAGCGCTTACTCTGCTACTCGTACTGAAAGTTCCGTAAGGGCATCTCGGTCGGTCATTTCCCCCCTCCCCCATTCCATCTCTTTTTTTTTTTTTATACCACGACGGTGGCAAGCAAGCATACGGCCCCCCTGATGGTAAGCAGTCACCGTAGCCTATGGACGCCTGCAACTCCAGAGGTGTTACATGCGCGTTGCCGACCCTTTAAAAATCTGTACACTCCTTTTTTGAAGAACCTCATACTGTAGACCCTCGGGAAAACCTCGGCAGGTAGCTCATTCCATCTCTATATTATACCTGTACCTGTATGTAATTCATGGATGACCTCTACTACAACTCTACTCTAATCTCAATGAATACGCCCGCAAAAATCAAATTACTCTTTCTAATGGACACTTTTATTCCCCAGGCACTCATCAACAGACATCTTCGAGGGATTCCTAGCGTCAGTGCTCGACCGAATCCTGGGTAACCTCAAGAAGAGACCTAAAAGCGACCCGGCGCATCCCAGCTACAGGAAATGCTGGGAGGAGTACATGATCAGTCTGTATTTGTTGCTAGTCGCTTTTGAAAAGGTAAACTACGAAAACTTTTTTCTTATCTTATAATTTCGGAAGCCCTTACGGATACACTTCGACCCATAAAGATCTTTTGCGCATCCCGCGATCCCTTAAGGGGCTCCCTAGCACCAATGACCTTCGATCTGAATCCCTTAGTTTTCTAATGTTTTTTTGTGGCTTATTATATAAACAGCAACGACTTTAAGCAATATAGTATCACATATTTACTTCAAAGTTCACTGTCTTCGAGATATTTGGCATCAAAGTTGAACAATTTTAGGCCAAAAACTTGGTTTTGAGACCATAACTTTTGTGTTAATTATAATTATAATTAAAATTAAAATCTCTGACCAGTTTTAGAGACGTCAAAGACGAACCCAAATGTGTAGATTATTTTGGATTACTCACGAAAGTATGTTAATGTGGGTCAAATTTTGGAAGCTAAATTTGACCCACTTCCCGATTGAGCTCAAATTTTGCATACATATGTAAATGACATGGAACTGATCTGATGATGAGGACAGGAGGAGGTCATGGGACCAGCGTAACCTAATTGTGTTTGGGGTACTTAGAATTGTCTTGATGAGTATTAGCCAAAAACTTATTGAACATTTTCAGCTGCCCACTTCGTCTTTAGAATCACCAGCATCAGTTTTATACAGTTCAACGAAATCTACTCCCTGGCACCTTGTGAGGGAAACGTGCAGTCTTTGCCACCATCTCAGAGAGAATTTACATTGTCCATTGCCAGATGATCAGCTTTACACTTTGTACAGGTACATTAATTTGCCATATATTTAATCTGGCGTCCCTATACAGTGCGACTGCTGAAAAAGCACCCTGAAATCTGTTGCGATTTCTAATAAAAGTCAATAACATAGTTGAGAAACCCTACACCTGCGACATATGAAAATGTCGATGGTCATAATCGTTGCGACCACCTAATGCTACAGTTGCAGCGGCCCACGTCTTCCTTAGAATCGCCAGCATTAGTTTTGCACCTTGTGAGGGAAACGTGGAGACTTTGCCACCATCTCAGAGAGAGCCTACACTGTCCTTAGCCAGATGATCAGCTCTACACTATGTACAGGTACCACATATATTTGCCATTATATCTGGCGTCCCTATACAGTGCGACTGCCGAAACGGCACGCTGACATCTGTTGCGATTTCTGATAAAAGTCAACATAGTTGAGAAACCCTACACCTGCGGCATATGAAAATGTCGATGGTCATAATCTCTCTAGGTCATAATAGGCTCTAGTTTTTACGAAAGCGACTGCCATCTGACCTTCCTACCCAGAGGGTAAACTAGGCCTAGGGTTAGTTCGGTTTCCTCACGTTGTTTACCTTTACCGAAAAGCGACTGTTCAATATCATATAATATTTTCGTACATGAGTTCCGAAAACCTCAATGGTACGAGGCGGGGCTTGAACCCGCGACCTCCGGATTGAAAGTTGCACGCTCTTACCGCTAGGTCACCAGCGCTTAAAACCCCAAAAACTTATTTACTAATTATTTCTTGTGTTTTCTGCACAGAAAGCTCCAATGCCTGATATACAATGTGATGTGTGCCGCCATCTGCCGGCGACGGCCGCCGGCGCCTCTATACGAACAGCTGCTCGGTACAGACGCGTTACAGAGAATTGTCGATGAGAAGGAAGAATATGTGCTACCTATACGCGCTAGCTGGGTTAGTCCTAATGTAATTAAATACTAGTTTCTATCCTCAACTTCGTCTACGTAGAATGATGATTTTCATGATAATGACTATAGGCCTTGATCAAGTTAAACTAAAACTATTTATAGTTTTTAATTAGGAATGAGGGCTATTGCGTTTAATTTCGCCGCTAGGGGCGCTAGTGTAGACGAAGGTCTTCCAAAATGTCAAATGGATAGAATGAGTGTTGCAAGCTTGTTTATCGCGAATTTTGACTCCTTATTCATAATTGTGGTAAATAAATATTTTTCCATCTTTGATTAATCGTGGTAAACATTAAATATAATCCAATAAATGTTAGTGGTTTTAAATAAGTGCCAACTAAAATATATGCCAAAGTAAATAGGTTTAAAAAAAGGCAAATTTAGACGTTAAAATACCTTTGTGTATGTTAAAACAGAATGTTTTTTTAAACTAAGCATGGCAGAATTTTGAGGTCTGTTTTTCTGGACCTCACTCTACAGTGACGCCTGTAAAGTACTGTATTTACCTCAGTAAATGATACGATATAATGTATTTCCAACGGTTTGTCAACACAAATATCACGCGGTACGACCGCGTTGCTCGCCGGTCTAACATCGACTGACCGCAACTGTCAGTGACGTCACCATGACGTAAGCGCTCGAGACGTCTATACACTACAGCGTCAACTGATGAGCACAAAAACGGTAGCCACAAAAACGGTAGCCTTCATTCAACCCTAAAAGGGCTTTAAAAAAGGTTGCAATCGCACAAGAGGCCTAAGGAGGCAGGCAGTTTAACGACTTAAATATGGACGAAATTGGCGGTACTTTATATGTTTTAATATTTATTTACTTTTCTTATTTAATCTGATTGGTGTACAATATGCTATATTAAATAAATAAACAAGAAAAAATTTTTTTAAGTGGCATCCTTTTTTATATTTATTTGGTCTTTTCTTTCAGACGCAACGCACCAAATTACTCCCCGTGGCGGTCCCGCTCGAGCCCAGCACCCTGTCTCCCTCGCACACGCAGCGCTCTCGCATCTTCCTTCGCACTCTCTCCGAGGATCCTAACCTGTTTGATCTACACACCAGTGAAGAAAAACAAGTATGTACTATAGATTATTTTAATCTAATCTACATTTTCTATTTGAATCAGTCTCAAAAGCTCAGTGACACAGGTGAAAAACCCTACACATGCGACATACGAAAAATCACAATGTTAGAATTTGAGCATATAAAAAGTTACACATGTACCGCTTAGAGCGCCATTATCGTTTTTAATTTCCCTTTTAACACATAGCCAATAAAAAACCGGCCAAGTGCGAGTCACACTCGCGCACGAACAGTTCCATTACGCAAAAAAACCGACCAAGTGTGAGTCGGATTCGCGCACCGAGGGTTCCGTATAGAAATGTACGGTTTTCGCAATTTTTCCTTTATCTGTGCTATAAGATGTTGATTCGTACCAAATTTTAAGATTCTGAGTTCACGGGAAGTACCCTGTAGGTTTTGATTCCCTTGCGAGTGTCGAAAATTTGCTGCATAAACGGCTGTATCTTTTGATTGCGTTGGCTTAGAAGTTTGATTTTTTTCACAGCTCCAAGGGACAGTGGACCTCAGTATTTGATATAAATTCCAGCTTGATACCTCCACGCGTTCCTGAGAAAAAGGGTTTTGACAGACAGACTGACGGACGGACGGACAACAAAGTGATCCTATAAGGGTTCTGTTTTTTCCTTTTGAGGTACGGAACCCTAAAAACAGCAAAAATTCACGTTTGTTGTATGGGAGCTCCACTTAAATATTTATTTTATTCTGTTTTTAGTATTTGTTATAGCCGCAACAGAAATACGGCTGTAAAAATTTCAACTGTCTAGCTATCACGGTTCATGAGATATAGCCTGGTGACAGACAGACAGACAATGAAGTCTTAGCAATAGCGTCCCGTTATTACCCCTCGGTTACGGAACCCTAAAAAACGTTCAATTGCAGATGGAGGTACAGGATATATCCCTCGTAGAGACGCCACTGAACTGTCACCCTTGCGCCGGCACGCTCACGGCGTTACTCCGCCACGCGGCCGGCGTGGCGACGCTGGCGAGTCTGTGGCGTGCCCTGGCGTGTTTACTGAAAGAAGGGACCTCGGGGAAGAATCTCAAGTGGTTACTCGCTCAGGTAAAAGATATATCCCTCGTGGAAACTCCACTGAACTGTCACGGTCACGGCCAAATTACGCCACGCGGTAGGCGTATCGCTGGCGTATCTATGGCGTGTTTACTGGCCGGGACACCGGGAAGGAATCTGAAGTGGCTGCTAGCTCAGGTACAAGACTTGCCCACATTTTTAGAATAGAATAGAATAAAATATAATTATTTTTATTCGTAAACACAAACAAGATAAATTACGTAATATAACAAAAATATAGAAAGTATAAAGTGCCACGAAATGGCCTCATCTCAGCATGTTGCTGATCTTCCGATGAGACCATCAAGTGAGAATGATCACGGTATGTAACAGACAAAAAGAAGAAAGACATGAAATAACATAGAGTGAACAAATGGTTAAATAGGAGAAAGTTACACAGCAAAGTAGATACAACATAATGACTAAAATAAGGAAAAAGTGGCGCCATCTAATAGATCAAAAGCCAAAGGTATGGCGGCATAGTTTCGAGCGATGGCGCCACAACCTTTAGCCGATGCCCGGTAAGATGGCGCCACTTTTTGATATTTAACAAATTAAACACGTATCAGTGAATTAATAAGGATCAAAATAAAATGGCGTTCTAAAAGTTTGAATCAAGTGTCGAAAGATGGCAGTAAATTCACCGTGGCTACAAAATTTTCTTTGAAAATCCACCTATATTTCAAATTCTCTTTGCGGCGGCGAAATGAGCTAGATATTGCATGTCTTTATACACCGTGTTTTTTTTGATTTGCGTTAATTTCAAGGGTGCATTCCTGAGCTTAAATTAAGTAACATTCTCAAAGACACCGATATTCTAATTAATTCCATTTCGGAGATAATCAATCATTAATTTCTATCTTATAAGGCCCTTACGAGCGTGTACACTTGCCTTAGGGCCTGTTTACTTATTGATTAGTGTTTAGTGCGAGTTCATACATTTGCTACTAAACGTAAGTACTATCTCGGACGATCGACGTTCGAAATGACATTGATATTTCACAGTTTTCAATTGTTTGGTTGAGTTAAATGTAATGCCCGTGTTACAACAACGCTATATGCAACATTTAGTTACTTTTTGTACAAATAAAAATAGTAAAAAAAAACATTTTTTTTTTAATTAAGAGGCTGTCAATATCTAAAGCGCGCACACTGTCTATTTGTATCTGAGTAAATGAGATAGCACTGTCGCATGTTACTGGCCAGGGACAAGGGAATAATAAGAAAAGTATTTAAATAAAAAAAAGTGGATTATTAGTGTAATATTTTACTCAACCACGGTTTAGATATAAATGTTTTGAAATTGTGATTTTAATTGCAGACCCATAAGTCAAAACAATAAAGACATAAAACCGTTTAATTGTGATTTTAAGACCAATCTTTGCAATTATTTTCTATCGAGCCGATTTCGTCCAATCGTGTATCGAGTACAACCACGGTCTTTGAACTATAATTAATATGAACATATATTTTTCTTACTTGACTAAAACAAATAGTCTTTCTTAAAAAACTGTTTAAGTAACATCAATTTCAAGGGCATTGGGTGTTGACAGCCTCTTAACTATGCCATTTAGTTTCCTTAAACATACTTACCGATACCCCGAAGTTAACGAAATTCAGACTGTGGCGGTTCAAAGGTTACTGTATGTTGTCCAGGTGATCTGCAACTGTAAAGAAGAGCTGAAGCCGCAAGCTAGTGTTCTTGCGCCGGGTTTGCTCGCGGTGCTCGCCTCCGTTGAGGACGGGAGGTGTATGAACGGACTGCATTTGGATATAGTAAGTATAGCAACACAACGCGCAACTCCTCTGGAGTTGCAGGCGTACATAGGGTACGGAGACTGCTTACCATCAGGCGGGCCGTATGCTTGTTTGCCACCGACGTAGTATTAAAAAAAATCTGTCAAGCCATCTCCGTCTGTAGAAAAAAGAGCAAATTTAAAAAATCGGCCAAGAGCATATCGAGCCATGCTCAGAGTAGGGTTCCGCAGTTACTCTTTCGTCACAATAAGCTAAACTGGACCTTAAAGTATAGTAGATTATTAATCAAGGGATGAACAGTGGATAGTACGTCTTTTTACTATGAAGGGGAAACTTTTTGCAATAACTCAAAAACAGCTAAACTGATCATGTTCGCTATAATTTTCATTTAATGTCTTTCTTAAGCTCTACGATTTTTTTCATATTTTTTTGACCTATGGTTCAAAAGTTAAATTTTTTATTCTTTCGGAGCGATTATCTCCGAATATATTCACTTTATCAAAACATGTTTGTTGAAGACCCCTATTACTTTTGAAAGACCTATCAAACGATATCCCACACTGTAGGGTTGAAGCAAAAAGAAAATTCTCCCCCACTTTACGTGTAGGGGAGGTACCCTAAAAAAAATAGATTTTATTCTACGACTTTATCGGCTTTATTGATTTATATATCCATGCCAAATTTCAGCTTTCTAGCACTAACGACTACGGAGCAAAGCCTCGGACAGACAGACAGACAGACATGGGGAAACTATAAGGGTTCCTAGTTGACTACGGAACCCTAAAAATATAGGCGCGAAGGGTTATCGTCACACAGAAAAATTTAGTTTTGCGCCTTCTACTGACAGTTGTTTGACCGGCTATATTTATGAATTAATTTTACCATCGTATCTTCTTCTCTTTTTCATTTTAGAGATGGACTATTTCCTCGCGCAAAAAAATGTGTCTCGAATTTATCAGATGTAGTATCGTGTTCCGGTTAGGAAAAAGAAGAATAAAAAAAAACACATTTAATAAAAAATCTATATGGGGTAGGTCCACGTCCAAGTCGGCCCACCTCCAAGGACAAAAAAATTTCGCGCGAAAAAATGTTTATGTTCTACTGTTTCCTAATTAAAACAATCTCGAATATGACCTTAAACGTATCCCAGCTATTTCTGTTACACCTTGTATATTTTCTTTCAGCTTGACACCATATTATACTGGAAAGAAGACCTCTCCAGCGAAGACCTTAACATCATCACCCACCACCTCATCAGGACGTGTATGGAAAATCGTCGTAAAAACGTATTCGATGGTTTGCTGAGGAGTCTGCAGGCGTTCTTGGAGTTGTATGGGAGTGTAAAAGTTGAGTGGAAGAGCTTTGAGGCGTATTATGAAGGTTTGTACGCAACATCTTACCACCTTGTCTCACCATACCTTATTTATTAAATATAAATTTTACTATAATGGGTTGGTCCCATAGTAAAGCAACTTTTACTATGTGACCGACCTTGAAATCTCAAAAAAATTGCCTGTTTCATACATTTACACATAGACATTTGTCTTCTTCCTCGCGTTGTCCCGGCATTTTGCCACGGCTCATGGGAGCCTGGGGTACGCTTGATAACTAATCTCAAGATTTGGCGTAGGCTCTAGTTTTTACGAAATCGATTGCCATCTGACCTTTCAACCCAGAGGGTAAACTATGCCTTGTTGGGATTAGTCCGGTTTCCTCACGATGTTTTCCTTCACCGAAAAGCGACTGGTAAATATCAAATGATATTTCGTAAATAAGTTCCGAAAAACTCATTCGTACGAGCCGGGGTTTGAACTCGCGACCTCCAGATTGCAAGTCGCACGCTCTTACCGCTGGGCCACCAGAGCTTACTAGACAGACCGGTTGTAAAAATCATAAAACCAAGGCTTACTCGTAATTTGTCTTTATAATTTCCTTATTTGTTTTAGATCAACACAACGACACACAAAAGGCGTTATTCAAAACAATCAAAACGATATCCAAAATCAAATACATACCCACAATTTTGTCTAAACTCGTGGCAAAATTAGACACGGATCCATCCAATGTGGCCGAATGTTTCGGCCTGGCCATGGCGTGTGGGGTGCCCAGTGAAAAGGGACCAGCCTTGGGTGAATTCAGGAGATATTTGGACAAGTGTAATGTGATTACGTGTTATGTTCGTGTGTTGTATTATGCCTCGGTGGGGTGTGCGGAATGTTGCGGCGAACAAGAATTTAGGTGAGTTAAGATTTTTTTCATCACACTTGTTCGAAAAAGATCTTATTTCATGGAGGTGTACTGAAGGACAAAGGCCTGTATTGTTCCCGCGAGAGTTATGGACTGTGAAAAAAGCTCCCTTGCGTTGTTGTAGCTTTTTTTTTAATTTGTTACTAATTTATGCGAATTAACACATTCACTGCCGGGAACCCACCTGGTGGGCGCTCGTGAACTTTGTTCAGATGCCGGACAACCCGCTGGGCGGGTTGTTTTGTACGCAGCTATAGACCACCGGTTTCTGGGGTAGTGCGCCGTTTTTTGTCTGGCAGTGAATGTGTTAACTAGGTATAAATGAGTTTTACTTTTGAAACATGTTTAAAAATATTTAATTTGATTAATATAATAGCCGTTTGAAATATTTTAAAACAAATTTCAGTGGTGGCTGAACGTCGGATAGGTCTGTGCCTTCGATATCTAACCTGTCAAAGAATGACAATATGACGGACGAATGTTTGAAATGTCACTGTATTTTAGAATTATTTCACTTAAAATTTAGTTTTTTCATCGCAAGTGTGATGAAAAACATTGCGTGTAACTCCGAGGTTAAGAATATTGTTACTCCAGTCATTAATATATAGACTCTCGTACAAAATTTCACTTACCCGTTGTACAATGTTCTATAAAAGTCTAATTCCGAGTAAAAGTCGAATTTTGACGACCGGTTTGGCCTAGTGGGTAGTGACCCTGCCTACGAAGCTGATGGTCCCGGGTTCAAATCCTGGTAAGGGCATGTATTTGTGTGATGAGCATGGATATTTGTTCCTGAGTCATGGGTGTTTTCTATGTATTTAAGTATTTATAAATATTTATATTGTTGTGTTAAATTTGAACCTTATGCATGCCTGTTTAAGTATATTCCCGCCTTCTCTTTCTATTTTATATGTCCTACCAGTCGCTTAATAAACTCGTACAAGATCACACGTCTTTCTCATTTAGTTAAATGCAAAAACCACAACTTACCAAAGTGAACCTTATTACAACCATCATATATATTATATATATCGTTGTCTAAGTACCCTCAACACAAGCCTTATTGAGCTTACTGTGGGACTTAGTCAATTTGTGTAATGATGTCCTATAATATTTATAAAAAAAAAAAAAAATTTAACAGACGGCAAAAATGTTTCTGAGTGGCAACCGCGAACCGGAGGACGTTGCAGGAGAAGGGTCCCAAGAAAGTAGATAGAGTTGGATAAGAGCAGCGAACGAACATTGTTGAACTCCTTGGTGGAAGAGACCTTAAATGTTTTTTCGAGTTTGGTACAAAATATAATAATACATATATAATAATTCAGCCTATATACGTCCCACTGCTGGGCACAGGCCTCCACTCATGTGCGAGAGGGCTCGGGCTATAGTCCCCACGCTAGCCCAATGCGGATTGGGGACTTCACATACACCTTTGCATTTCTTCACAGATGTATGCAGGTTTCCTCACGATGTTTTTCTTCACCGAAAAGCTAGTGGTAAATATCAAATGACATTTCGTACGTAAGTTCCGAGAAACTCATTGGTACGAGCCGGGGTTTGAACCCGCGACTCCAATCAGGCAGGCAATCCGGAGATTGAAAGTCGGACGTCATATCCACTCGGCTACGACCGCTTTATATATATTAATATTTTTTCTACTCGTCGACTGTGCTGGTTGAATTAAGATTTCGTATACCAAACTTTAATTGCGTACTTTTCATTTATGGCCTAACTCAACTGTAATATACATTTCGATACGCTGTAGTCAACTATAAAGAATTTGTCCAATCACGTGCCGCCGCGCTCCCATAGAAAAGACATAAACGGACGTGGCATTGAACTACATTTTTCTCTACTACTTACTTACCTATTTTCATTAATTATTCAGGTTTTATATTTAAAAAAGTATTATTGAAGATGACTCGTAGAAAAAGTATTGTTTTAAATAGTGATATAATCAAGCTTGTCAATCTCGTACCTTACTTAGGCAACTCAGCTTGAAAAGCTCTCTATTATATGACGATTGTATACAATGTGACGTTCTCTATCAAAACGTACCACATCGTCGCTTGCCATAAGGACGCTCTGACAGGTTATCCGTATAAAGGAACAAGCAAATTTCGTCTTTATGGTAAGCGACAAAGCTGTGCCTTTTTTAACCGACTTCAAAAAAGGAGAAGGTTCTCGATTCGGCCGATTTTTTTTGTATGTATGTTACTCGATATCTCCGAGAATCGTGAACCGATTTTCAAATTTTGTTTTTTAATCGAACGGGTATAACCCCGAGATGGTCCCGTTGGCACCAAGTCGGGGTCTGATGATGGGATCTTGGAGAAATCGAGGGAACTCTTCAAATGTTATAGGTACATGCGTGGCGCTTTTGGTAATATTTGAAGTCGGTTTAATTTTTTGTTAAAAAGTTTTATTGAGAACGTCACATATATTAATTTATTCCTTTAAATACTTTCCTTTACATACATACATACATACATACATACTTATAATATCGCCTATTTCCCGAAGGGGTAGGCAGAGACCACGCTTCCTTCACTTTCATGACATTCCTCATACACGCTCGTCGGTTTAGGATGCTCTTGACCTGGCCTTTCTTCAGGATTTCCCCGATTTGATCAGAGAAAGTCCGCCGAGGTCTACCCCTTCCAGCTCCCTCTTCTACTTCTCCCTTATACACTCTCTTTGTTAACCTTCTTTCACTCATTCTTTCCACGTGTCCAAACCATCTCAACATACCTTTCTCAATTTTTGTCACTACATCTTCGTTCACTCCACACTTCCCTTATCACACTGTTCCTAATTCTATGTTGTAATTTTACCTTTACAGGAAAATAGCGGACTACGTAACCAAAGTAACCTCTTCAGACCGTACCAAGTGCCTCCACATACTGTCATGTTACCTGTCACGAGGGCGCCGTAGCGAATATATTATTGACATGTTTGATACTATAGATCTACCTCATATGATCGACAAGGACCAGAAAGGTAAGCTAAATGTCATGTCTTTACGATAATATAATTAAACAAAAATCAACCTTATTACATTACTAACACGGTTCAGTATGGCTCTGAACTTGTGGTATACTTCATTTTTGGAGTACGACGACCGGTTTGGCCTAGTGGGTAGTGACCCTGCCTACGAAGCTGATGGTCCCGGGTTCAAATCCTGGTAAGGGCATGTATTTGTGTGATGAGCATGGATATTTGTTCCTGAGTCATGGGTGTTTTCTATGTATTTAAGTATTTATAAATATTTATATATTATATATATCGTTGTCTAAGTACCCTCAACACAAGCCTTATTGAGCTTACTGTGGGACTTAGTCAATTTGTGTAATAATGTCCTATAATATTTATTTATTATTTTTTTATTTTTTTATCATTAGAAAAAAGGAAAACAATCTTGAAGTGTCTTTTTATTGAAAATTATTGTACATGCTTTTAAAAATCAGTTTATATTATGAAAACAAAATAATGTAAATGATTGTATATGATTTATAATTACATATCTGCTGAGACTTATTTTTGTGTGATTTTTTGTTACTTATTTTTAATTATAAAGACAAAAGATGAACTATAAACAAGAATAAATCGTAAAAAAATAATTAAACAAAAATCAACCTTATTGCTTTACTAATACGGTTCAGTATAGCTCTGAACTTGTGGTCGTAATAAGTGAGTTTTGGTTTGCATCTGACGATTTTTCATTTTTTTAATACTACCTCCCGTATCTCCGGTGATCGGTTAAAAACGTAGAAATTGATTGTGTATTTTTCAAAGTCAATGGGTACAGTGACAGGTGTCGTCTTCATATAACCACACAATCGCTACCAACGTTTTCGTAGCGCTACGTTCGTAGCCGATCCCAGCGTTTTCCCGCTTTGTAGAGGAAAGCGACTACTAACAGAGAACCCGCCGAGTACTCAATGTGTTAAGCTAACAATTACAAATAAACAATTGTACCTATTTTATTCATGTGACACTGATTTTAATACCTTTTGTTAAAGTATAATTTTTCAAAATCCAGCCGCGTATTCGCGTCTAACGAAAATCCCAAAGTAAACAAGTAGTAAATAAAGACGCGATCTAAATTTTAAACTAATTAAAATATTACGTTTTGATCAGTATAAAACAAGCTTTCAAATCATAGCAAAGTATATTACATTTTATTAGTCAAAACTTTTGTGACGGAACTTATGTCCTGACTAAGTACTGTACAGTCAGCGTCAAATACTTTGTAGCAGTCAATGTGGCCAATTAGTTCGGTACACCATACTAAATATATGGTGTACTGAACTATTTGGCTAATTTGGTTGCTACAAAGTATTTGACGCTGACTGTACTAAAATAACCAGGACTCGAATCCATCAGAATCATATGAATAATTTGCTCAAAGTCTTCCTCAATTGCTCAAAGGTTAACTGGAAGAGATCCCTGAAAGGGATAAGTTCGCCTTTGTACAAATGATGTGTGTTCTTTCCTGTTTTATGTTTCTTTTTGTACAATAAAGTGTTTTACTACTACTAATATATGTTGCAGCTCTGCTGCTAGTAAAGCACGGGTTGCCGCTGATGGACGAGGCGATGAAGAGGCGCTGCGTGGCTCAGATAGCTGCATTAAAGCCGGCCACGGCGAAGGTTAGGGGACTCGTGGTGGAAGTCATGCAGAAGGCTTACGAAGGTCTGTGCTTAAGCAATTTGACGACCGGTCTGGCCTAGTGGGTATTGACCCTGCCTATGAAGCCGATGATCCTGGTTTCAAATCCTGGTAAGGGCATTTATTCGTGTGATGAGCACGGATATTTGTATAGAAAACACCCATGACTCAGGAACAAATATCTGTGTTCATCGCACAAATAAATGCCCTTACCGGGAATCCAGTACCATCGGCTTCATAGGCAGGGTCACTACCCACTAGGCCAGACCGGTCGTGGTTAAAAAAGAAAGTAAATATTTTCCCGTCAAATATTGTCTATGGGAATATAGTTTTAAAAAGTATATGTGACAGGCTACCTCTTTGTTTCATATTTATCGATTGCAAAACTTATCTAGCGACCTATGTATTTTCCATATTTCAGAACTCTTCACCTCACCAACACAGCCACCAGCCAAGCGACAGAAGACAGGAACCACTCCCATTCTCAGCGTGAGCAGAGATGACGTGTACACCAACAGTGTACTGACTTGCCTCGGAGTGTATGCTGTGGATTCAGATGCCGAAGTGGCGGGGGCAGCTAGGGAAGCGTTAGGGGCACACTTGGACAAAGACCTAGGAGCAAGGTGGGTGTTATGTCTGTTATGTGTACTAGAGAATAGTGACGCCTTGGAACATATAATGTGGATTCAGATATCGAACAGTCAGGGAAGTGTTTAGGGCACACTTGGACAAGGACCTAGGGGCAAGGTGGGTATTATGACTGTTATGTGTACAAAAGAATAGTGACGCCTCGGAACGTGATGTGGATTCAGATATCGAAGTGGCTCAAACAGTCAGGGAAGTGTTTAGGGCACACTTGGACAAGGACCTAGGGGCAAGGTGGGTGTTATGATTGTTATGTGTACAAAAGAATAGTGACGCCTCGGAACTTATAATGTGGATTCAGATATCGAACAGTCAGGGAAGTGTTTAGGGCACACTTGGACAAGGACCTAGGGGCAAGGTGGGTATTATGACTGTTATGTGTACAAAAGAATAGTGACGCCTCTGAACGTGATGTGGATTCAGATATCGAAGTGGCTCAAACAGTCAGGGAAGTGTTTAGGGCACACTTGGACAAGGACCTAGGGGCAAGGTGGGTATTATGACTGTTATGTGTACAAAAGAATAGTGACGCCTCGGAACGTGATGTGGATTCAGATATCGAAGTGGCTCAAACAGTCAGGGAAGTGTTTAGGGCACACTTGGACAAGGACCTAGGGGCAAGGTGGGTGTTATGATTGTTATGTGTACAAAATAATAGTGACGCCTCGGAACTTATAATGTGGATTCAGATATCGAACAGTCAGGGAAGTGTTTAGGGCACACTTGGACAAGGACCTAGGGGCAAGGTGGGTATTATGACTGTTATGTGTACAAAAGAATAGTGACGCCTCTGAACGTGATGTGGATTCAGATATCGAAGTGGCTCAAACAGTCAGGGAAGTGTTTAGGGCACACTTGGACAAGGACCTAGGGGCAAGGTGGGTATTATGACTGTTATGTGTACAAAAGAATAGTGACGCCTCGGAACGTGATGTGGATTCAGATATCGAAGTGGCTCAAACAGTCAGGGAAGTGTTTAGGGCACACTTGGACAAGGACCTAGGGGCAAGGTGGGTGTTATGATTGTTATGTGTACAAAAGAATAGTGACGCCTCGGAACTTATAATGTGGATTCAGATATCGAACAGTCAGGGAAGTGTTTAGGGCACACTTAGGCAAGGACCTAGGGGCAAGGTGGGTGTTATGGCTGTTATGTGTAAAAAAAATAGTTAAATTTGTACGGAACCCTCGGTGGGTGAGTCCGACTCGCACTTGTCCGGTTTTTTAAATCTTCTTAGGTACATAAAACCAGCTTAGCTTCGATATAATCATTTTTAATTGAGAGTCGTAATCTAAAATATATAACACAACTTCAACTAATATATGCGCGGATCTGTTTTCTCATACTTGCATCAAAATATTATATATTATTATTATTAATATTTCAGAGTTGCAGAATGCTTCTTTTTGGCCGTATACTTACCCGCACACACAGACAAGCCGCCAGACGTGTGTGTGTGCGTGTGGGCATTACTAGACATGCTATTCGGGGGAGTGCGGGGCGCGGAGGGATTTAAAGAGATACGATTGAGGGAGGAGCCGCTACCAAGCAGGTAAGCTTTTGAGAACTTATATAACTTATAAGGGGACTCCCTCTGGTCGCATAACAACTTTTTTCATATTTTTAATTGTCATAACACTTTATGCATAAAAGTGTAAGTCATAAAAATCTTTAGTCAGAATAAAATTATTCCTGAGCATAACTGGGTTTTTGTCATAAATGAGTTATGTCATAATTTTTATAGTCATATATTTAATTCGCATAACATTTTAGGTTAGGTTCGTTAGGTATGCACAAAAAATATGACAGCTGTTATGTATGTCATCAAATATTATGGCTAAAAATGTATGACACAATATGACTTTTCATTTGTGTGCGCAATGATGATTATGACACAAGTTGTTATGCGTATCAAAGATATGACTTAAACTTTTATGCAACCCAATATGGACACACTTATAAGCTTATATTTTACGTGAAATCCGTTCAAATTGTTAAATTTTAATCTTGAAATTTACTATTTAAGGTGGTTCGATTTTCATACAAAAAGCAATCGCTATTTATTAATTAATTACATAATATTATTACATAAATAGTTGCGCATCTATCTACTTTCGAATATTCATTTGCGCTAAATTAATAGAAAAACTTTGTTTCATACAGAAATCATGCAATAATCAACGTTATATTTTTATAAATTTTACTCATGTGTGTGTGACAAATGTCGTGTACAAATACATTGCGGCGTTGCCACTCTATGCATCGGCGCGACGTTGCGATGTTTGACGCGTTTTTAGCTGACTCTGTCGACACTGACACTCAGTGTGACCAGGCGTGCGATAATTGTCGTACATGTACGATAATTTGGGCCCCGGTATGACGTAATGTTCCAAAGAGCATTATCGTACACTAAAGTACTATAATTTCAGCCCTTGGATGATGCCACCTTAAAAGTCTAGTAATTTGAAGCAAAATATGACACTTTCTCTCAGAAATAGGCTAAAATTAGTATCTTTTGGGTGTTCGGCTCCTTGGTGTAAGTTTAAAGTTTAAAATGTCACAATTTCCTGTATACCGTTTGAGTCTATACCAAAAATACACAAACATAAACAGATTTTTTGCGCAATTTAGACGAAAATTGTCTTTTTTTTTTATTATTAATTGGAAGTTTAAGCTTATTTTGCAAGACATTTTTAGGGGCTGCCTTTTTGATTGGCGTACGATATTTTTTTCAACGGTACAATAATATTGACACTCAAGTACGATAATTCTCTTCCGCTCACCTGGCAACACTGCTGAAACTTGACAGGACCTGGGGGCCTACCGCGAAAACCTAAATTCGCAAATTGCGGGGATCTTTCTCTTTTATTCTCACTAAGACGTAATTAGAGTGACAGAGAAAAATGCCCGAAATTGACGAATTTCGATTTTCCCGGTAGCCGCCCTGGTGCTTGAGGTACTTGATAGAAAACAAAGCTGCCGCATGTTCTGAATTGTGATTTTATGTGTTTTTGGATTGAAAATGCTAGCAACGTCGAAATCAAGTTACAAAAATCATCGATATTCTGGTCCGCGAACAACCAGGAAAAGTGTAACTGTAATTGGAGTCTACAAAAATGACCAATTCATAGAAAATATGACCTAGAAACTAGTTCACTTTTATAAAACTCAATTTTGCCCGAGATTGTACTTAGGCGAATACCTAAGGGAGCTAAGTGTATTGATCTTGAATAATTAGTTGGCTAATATATGACTCCAACATGATATGGACATTTACATCATAACTATTACACCTAGTTGGTTACTAAGTTCTGTTACTCGATTTCTTTCTTTCTTCCTAGCGTTGTCCCAGCATATTGCCACGGCTCAATGGAGCCTGGGGTCCGCTTTGACAACTAATCCCAAGATTTGGCGTAGGCACTAGTTTTTACGAAAGCCACTGCCATCTGACCTTCCAACCCAGAGGGTAAAACTAAGCCTTGTTGGGATTAGTCCAGTTTCCTCACGATGTTTTCCTTCACCGAAAAGCGACTGGTAAATATCAAATGATATCTGTTCTGAAGTTCTGTTACTCGATTTGCAACCTCTTTATTTCCGTTAAAACAAATGCCGAAAATAATACCGAAAAAATAAAAAATGACATAATGTGGTGGATTTGTGAGCTATAATAATTATATAGAAGGAAGAATTGGGGCCTAAAAGAGAATCGTATTCCAATTTTTTGAAACGCTTGTATTACTTTCTATATTAACTAAAAGTTGCCTTAAAATTCAGCTTTTATACTAAAAACGGCTTTAAATATGTTAAATTAACAAAATATATTTTGACAGATGCTTTCGCGCCCAAAACGCTCTTTGAAAATTGTGTGACGTCACAGTTTATGGTTTGACACATAACTACATACACACGTAGAAGATACGAACTGTCAACTGATATTTGTCATTTGTTGTTAATCGCCTAACTGTCAACAGTGTCAATCCGAGAGTTGTGACGTCATCAGAATCTTCAATGACGTTTCGAGTTTGGTCACGTGACGTGAGCCAAAAGATATTTTAAATTCAATATTTACAAAAGTATGGTCATTACAGGTCCCCTAAAAGTAGTTTAACATGTTCTTATAATCCAAAAGAATTTATTGGGATACAATTATGCCCTAAGATTTATAGTTGGAAACAACCCTATTGCGTTGCACAAATGTGGGCACCCGCCACACATGATTTTGGGTGTGTCATACTCAGGGCTAACACAGATTCATTTCTGTGAAAAAGGTGTGAAAACCGGAAACTGGAAACCATTCTCGAACCAATAGTGAAGCCCTTAAGCCACACCCTATTTCAAAACCAGCCATGGATCTTTGAACAGGACTCAGCTCCTGCACATAAGGCAAAAACAACTCAAGCCTGGTTTCGAAGGAACAAAATTGACTTTATTGCCCACGAATACTGGCCGTCAGCCCGGACCTTAACCCCCTGGATTATGCCATATAGCAGGTTATTGAGGAAAAAGCCTGTGCTAAACCCCACACAAATCTTAACTCCCTCAAGCGGGCCATAGTTAAGACAGTGACGGAATTAGACATGACAATCGTGCGTGCCGCTATTAATGACTGGCCTCGTCGTTTGAGGGCCTGTGTCAAGGCCAGAGGAGGCGATTTTGAATAATATTGTCATATGTAATTCCTGATTTTGTGTACTTCATTTTAATATATACTTTATTAAACTTTCGTTGGTATAATTTATGTAGATAAAGATTATTGCAGTAACAGAATTTAATAACCAACTAGGTAGAAAACAATGCAATACATAAACACATAAATTGGATATGATGTGATCCGTTGAATGAAATTGACAATAAATAAAATAAATAAATAATTTTCTATCTCTAGGCATTGTGTGAAACTTCTAGTTGTGTCAAAATATCGGGAAATCAATAATATAAACAAACATGGTAAATATCTCATTTCTTTTTATAATGGAAATAGAAGGCCATGCAATTTTGTAACTCACTGTAATTTAATTAAATGTATCGTAAAAAATGTTTTAATTCTACGCTACTGTAAAATAGTACCTACTTTTTTAAAGGCTGGGCAGTAAGGGATTGCTTTAATTTTAGAACAAAACAGCGTTTTTTTTTGAAAAAAATACTGGAAAATCTGACTTACAAATTTGGACTTTCTTAGGTTCATTCTACTTAGAATCTTCTCCACCCTAGCATTAAAAAAAGATATCCTAAAATATCCATACCATTACGTCACATTTTAGTTTGAAAGAAATTTCAGTGTAAAACTAAAATTTCAATACAAATTTTCGGGTTTTTATAGCACGAGGATTGATTATGCTAGTGATTCTGAGTTGGAAGAACTCAAAAATATCATGATGTGTGAGAATCAGATTTTTAATATTTTTATGGAAAAACGCTCATATTTCTCATAAAATAATTTATTAATAATAGGTACTTGATAATACTGATAACAAAAAAAAATAATGAGTCTCGAACCCACATCCTCTTGCATGTATTTCCACGTACATACCGCAACGCTATTGAAGCCTACTCACGCTGTGCCAAATTATCTACTACAAGGATCCCAGTACGACTGTTTGAATGTGTGAGTGATACTTAGAAATAGAGTCAAGAAACATTCTGTCGACATTAAGGGGTAGTTTTTGTACAATAAAGTGTTCAATGTTTGTTTTAATAGTTCAATATTTATTTAAAGAGTGCGCTAAACATAATTTACAGTATAGAAATACCAAGACTACTCCACAAAAAAATTAAAACTCAAAATTTGCAATTGTGGCGCCATCTAGTGAGGTTTAAGCTTTGGGTAACCTAGTCGAACCACCTTAACGATAAAGGTAATTCATTTTACAAAGTATACATATTACAATGCGCTAATGAACGTCAAATAAAGCTACGCCGGCTCTAACCTCTACACCACTGACCCGATGTTTTAAATCCCTCCTAAGTATATTCATATTCATATTCATTTATTTGTATTAGTTATACATTGTCAGTGTTACATTTTTATTAGGTACATAGGTGCAAGATGGATGTCAAACATAATTACATTAGTACAAAGGAGGATACAACAATAAAAATACAAAATATGTCATTATAAAGAATAATTAAGAATCAGAATCAGAATCAGAATTGTTTATTGCACTCATGTTAGTGTACAGTTCTTTAAAACTATTTAATACAGTTCCACATGAACCCTGTAAGGGTATAGCAATATTCTTAAAACTTACTTATGAAATAACATGCATCATGGGCATAAGCCAATTAGAAAGGGCTGGTGTATGATATATTATATATATTTGTATGTCTTATTTGTGCCGGTGACGTTATTCGTCCATATTATCGTTAAAAAAATCATTTAATGTGTAATACGTTTTTTAAAATTAAGTAGTAGAAGGATAATCCAATATCCAATATGGGACCGGCATGAAACTCTGCGGGACACATCTTTTTAACTGCGGCAAACTGCCGCATCCGACACAAGAGCAGCCGATTCAACGGACCCACGCCGTTTTGTCGCCTAAATAGTGTTTAGTTGTCATTTTATAAAATGTATATGTATGTTAGTCTGTAAGGTATTTGTAATATGGGCCTTGTTGCCTGAATCAAATTTTAAATAAATAAATAAATAAAACATACCTGGGCGACCGAGCTTTGCTCGGTTATAACTATTTATTGTAATATGGTGGTGTATAGGTGATAATCTTAACTACATTTTTTTACTAAATTAAACTTGTCTAAAACAACAAAAATTAAAAAAAAATATATAAACTTGAACATATAAAAAAAAAAACAAAAGTTAGTCACCGGGCGAGATTCGAACCCGTAACACTCGTTTAGCAGTCCGCGTTTTAACCCGCTGGACCAGACGGACAGTGGCCGGCAACACGAAATTAGCGACCATATTCTGCGTCGAAAGAAAAACGCATGAAAACTCGAAAACACGCGTTTTCCCAAACATAAGACTAATCTAGATCGATTGTATACCCCCAAAAACCCCCATATACCAAATTTCATCGAAATCGTTAGAGCCGTTTTCGAGATCACAGAAATATATATATATATATATATATATATACAAGAATTGCTCGTTTAAAGGTATAAGATTATATAAAAATTACGAATGAGTTAAGTACAAGAAATACATCGGCGGGTATAACTAAATAGCTCATACACAAGTAGGTGTAGGTACACAGTCCGGCCGGGCATTCCTTATCATCGCCGAGCGGCTTGCGTGATAAGAAAGTCTTAAACGGCGAAGGTTTTCCTTAAAGCGTATACCATTTATTAAGTAAGACGTTAATTACAATAGATCGAACGAGTTTGAGTGTGCACCGAGTGGGGCGTGTGGCAGATACGGATGATTTATTTAGTTACCAACCACGGGTCAGACTTTTTTTTTATATATATTATACGACATTATTACACAAATTGACGAAGTCCCACAGTAAGCTCAATAAGGCTTGTGTTGAGGGTACTTAGACAACGATATATATAATATATAAATATTTATAAATTCTTAAATACATAGAAAACACCCATGACTCAGGAACAAATATCCATGCTCATCACACGAATAAATGCCCTTACCAGGATTTGAACCCGGGACCATCAGCTTCGTAGGCAGGGTCACTACCCCCTGGGCCAAACCGGTCGTCACTTATTAGACTTATTTGCAGGGTTATTTTCAGGGAGGAGCCGGAGTCTAGATTGCTGACGCTTAGCAAAACGTTCCAAGGCACGTTTGGGAGTTACAGCGCGACGAGAGGACAGACACGCACACGTGGCAGTCCCAGTACTCACAGCAGTCACGGTACAGTACCAGGTTCGTGTTTCACTCGGGGCACAGAATAAATAATAGTACTACAAAAATGACACCTGCAAAACCGAAGTTTGACAGCGATTCAGGGACGAATAATGCTGTTCCTTTCTAATGTATGGCACTATCCCTTTCGGCTATTTAGGGTTGCCAAAATTCTAATCATTATCTTATCTATGGTCGTGCACGCAAAGGGACGTCAAGTTGTGCCAACCCTCATAATTGCTCGGAGCAATGCTGAGCTGAATGGACCCGAGAATACCCGAGAAGGAGGAGTGTCGTCCCACTGCTCGGAGGCAAAATTTGTTTAACCCTCGCAACGCTCAAGCTTCCACTTTTCGAACCAATCGCTACGCTTGTGGTTCAATTTTGGAATGTTTCGCTTGCTCGGGTATCAATATTAGCACGAGCGGTTAAACAACAACTTTTTCCCCTTGTACAACAAATAACTATTAAATAATCGAAAATATTAATTTTTTTCAGGCGTAAATAATTCTGCGATTGACGTACAAATTCCAATCGACAATATATTACAGACGCTGCTGGATTTCGCTAAGGTAATTTATGTTGTATTCATTTCACTAACATTTATTGAACTATATCTATTCTTTACCTTGAATAATTAAAAATAGAAAAAAGATTTACCACAATTATGAATAAGGAGTGAAAATTCACGATTTAAAAGCTTTATGCCAAAATTTTTATGCATTTGATATTTTGAAAGACCTCCATCTACACTAGCGCCCCTAGCGGTGAAATTAAACGCGGTAGCCTTCAATACTCACGTCTGCGAAGAGTGTGTGAAGTAATTGATCGTCTCTAATAACCCAAGGGTCGGAACCGGTTTATAAAATACCGGTAAATACCGGTATATTTCGGTTTTCCTCCTTACTTTTATAAGAACGCGAACGTTTCAAGAACTTTATTGTAACCTAAATAAGTTCTTGGATAAAAAAATATTTTTGGTACAAGCTTTTATCGCTGACTGTACTTTTTTTTCCACAGACAACTAATACTTATCGAGACAATTCTAAAACCCCAAACACAATTAGGTGGCGTTGCTTTATCACAGAGTTCCTATGGCTACCTCCTGTCTCCATCATCAGATCAGCTTGGTGGTACCATAATATTGCCTTGTCACCCGACTTACATATGTATGCAAATTTTCAGCTCCATCGGAAACCTGGAGTGGGTCAAATTTAACTTGCAAGATTTGTCCCATACATACTAACAGGGCAAGTTAAATAAAAGCTTGTAAAAAACAGCTTATTGAGCGATGAAACGGCCGGCCGGCCTATTGGTGTACCACGTAAACATAGACACCGACATAAGAAACCGGTTTTTATTGCTCTAAACCGGTTAATTTGACTAGAACTGTTCACACAAAAACTGGTTTAAAAATAACGGTTTTTCGAGCGAAACCGAAATTAAAAGGTTTTGCCCCAAGTTCATGATAACGATTTATAAATTTAACCGGTTTCAGAGCCTTGACCCAAACCCCCTTCCTTCCTTGTTTATACTATATTACCTACATTTTCATCAGACTTGCCCCAAAAAGGGCTTATTTCATGCAGGTGCATACTGAAGGACAAAGGCCTATTTTGTTCCCGCGGGAGTTATGGATTATGAAAAAAAGAACTATAATTCCCTAGGGAGTTATAGCTTTTTTTTTGTGTTTTTTTTTTCATACAAACCAAGTAGCATAAATGAGTTTTACTATTAAAATACTGACGTTTATAATTTAATATTTTTGTTTATTTAACAGCCGTTTAAAATATTTTTACATAATTATTAATCGTGGCTGAATGCCGGATAGGTCTGTGCCCTGGACGACGAATGTTTGATATGTCACCGTATTTAAGAATTATTTCGTTTAAATTTTAGTTTTTTCTTCGCAAGTGTGATGAAAAACATTGTGTCCTTCAGTACACCTGCATGAAATAAGAACTTTTTCGAGCAAGTGTGATGAAAAATATATTTGTTTCAGACGTCACCAGATGCCGCTCGCTCACTACTCACAGAAGTTCTACGCTCCGTTCTTTCAAACACCAAGTTTGATGTGGCATCTACACTAGTCCCACTGCTGGGCACATTGCTGGGCCGAGAGCCCACGGATCTGACGCCTTTGTACATCGACGTGTGCAGAGTATTAGAGGGGAAAGTGGGGTAAGGAGCCCACAGTCGGAAAGGTTTCCACGGAAGGCCAGCGTCGAGATCCTTAGGTGGCATCTTAAGATTAAGCTGAGTGGAAACCTTTTTAGTGACGCTTAATAATAAATTTGTTCTGTAGTCTCAAGTATTACCTGAATTTAAGTGTTTTCTGAATATTTTTTTTTCTTTTCTATTATCTTCTTCCTTGCCTTATCCCTTCATTTGGGGTCGGCTCTCCTCGTCCTTAGGCGCCAGGACCACCTGTCCTGGGTTGTCTCTGTGTTCAGCTGTGCCCGTTCCAGATCTTTGGCTACGGTTGTCCACCACGTAGCTAGCGGGCGCCCTCCTCTTCTCTTTTTTTTAATACTACGTCGGTGGCAAACAAGCATACGGCCTGCCTGGTGGTAAGCAGTATCCGTAGCCTATGTACGCCTGCAACTCCATAGGAGTTACATGCGCGTTGCCAACCCTAAACCCGCCCCCCCTCGTTGAGCTCTGGCAACCTTACTCACCGGCAGGAACACAACACTATGAGTAGGGTCTAGTGTTATTTGGCTGCGGTTTTCTGTAAGGTGGAGGTACTTCCCTAGTTGGGCTCTGCTCTAGATCTGGAATGACATCCACTGGCTGTGCCCTACCACACAGAGCGAGATGACAATCACAATGCCCATACCTCTCTTTTGGACGTAGTTTAAGGACGTACCCGGGTCCGGGTACTCTTCGTCCCTTCTCATAACATGGCCAAACCAACGCATTCGTCTCTCCCCCAGCTCATCCCCTATGGGTGCAACTTTGAAGGAGCCTCTGACGTATTCGTTGCGTTTCCTATCGAGTCTTGTTACGCCGGCCGACCATCGCAGCATTTTCATTTCGTTTACGTGCAGTTTATTTTCGTGGGTCTTTTTCTTTGGGTCTTTTTCTTTTCTATTATATTCAAATTTATGGTAGAAGGCATATTTCTATTTCAGCCTTCTGGCCCCAGTGGAGAGGCTCCGAGCGGTTACATCGGGCTCCGAAGGCGCCGCCCTCACGAGACTGTTATATGAAGAGGTCGCTATGCGGTGCCTGGGAGACACCATGTTCCAACTAGGGTTAGTAAACTGTCGAAATATATATTCAACTTACAATTTATTTATTTATTTAACCTTTTGACCGCCAAAGACGTCACATGACGCGCGCGGCTACAGCCCAATATCAACCTTCATGCGTACCGACAAGGTTCACGATTACGCGTGCGATAGGCGTGGCGTTCAAAAGGTTAAGCTTTATTGCACGATATAAAATTGTACAAATGGCGGAGTAAATGCCTTAAGGCATTCTCCACCAGTCAAGCCATTGGGCCAAACAGAAACTGAATTATCATAGGGATAAGACCTATTCTTGTTAATAAATAAATAAATACATATTATAGGACATTCTTACACAGATTGTCTAAGTCCCACAGTAAGCTCAAGAAGGCTTGTGTTGTGGGTACTCAGACAACGATATATATAATATATAAATACATAGAAAACAGCCATGACTCAGGAACAAATATTCATGCTCATCACACAAATAAATGCCCTTACCAGGATTTGAACCCGGGACCATCAGCTTCATAGGCAGGGTCGCTACCCACTAGGCTAGACCGGTCGTAAAAAATAAATTTAAATAAAATTTTAAGGGTTCTGTACCAAAAAGGTATAAAAGTAACCCATGAACAATGCTAACTCAGACACATTGAAAGTGTTATTTTTTATTATTTTTTTATTAAGAAAATGCCCAATATAGAGGGAAAATTTAAATCTAGTCACTAGGTCAAGTGGGGTATCATTTGAAAGACTCAAATGGAAAAAAAAATCTGGAGCATTTTTTTTTTCATAGTGGATAAAAGTTTTATGAAAGAAAATGTGAAAAAAATACCTCCTCCGGCCCCTTATATCCTAAGTTTACCAACGAAAAATTATATGTTCTTTATTTAACATTAACATTATTACAGGAAAAATATAATCACACCTCTATATAGATAGCTTTTTTATTATCAAAAAATATTTTCTAATTTAATTTGCTAATACACTTCCTTTTTGAAATTTCTATGAGATTATATTTAAAAAAAAAATCTGTTCACATAATAAAGAATCAGTTTGCGCAAATTAATTAGGCAATGTACCAATAGATGGCGCTGTTCACATTTATGCTAAGTATACTTCTGGTCGGCTTTCGTGTTAAATGAGCTAATTGAAAGTTTGTACGGAACCCTCGGTGCGCGAGTTAACGGACTCGCACTTGACCGTTTTTTGTATTTACAGACAGCCAGAGGTCATCCAAGATGTGGTTATGAACGAGACAGCAACATTCTCTATTGAAGGTATACATTACTATAGAGGCCGGGAAACGAAGGGTTGCAGGCCAAGTAGATATAGATGGCCGAGCGCAGCGAGGTCAGATAGGGATACGCGGCCGGCAACCCCGTTTCTCGCAGAGATTTCCAAATTTGAAACCATAAGCTTACTTCTGCCAAAGAGAATTTGAAATAGAGGTATATCAAAGAAAACTTTGTAGCGACGTAAATTTTCTGCCAACTTTTGGAACGCCATTTGACTTTGACCCTTATTATTTCACTGATAGGTATGTGTTCGATTTGTTAAATATCGAAAAGTGGCGCCATCTAATAGATCAAAGGCCACAGGTATAGCAGCATCGTTTCGAGCGATGGCGCCACAACCTTTAGGTAGTGCCCGGTAAGATGGCGCCACTTTTGATATTTAACAAATTCAACACAAATCAGTGGAAGAATAAGGGTCAAAGTCAAATGGCATTCTAAAATCTTAATTATGTCTCGAAATATAACAATAAAATTACGTCGTTAAAAAGTTTTCTTTGACAATGCACCTCTATTTCAAATTCTCTTTGCTTCTGCGAAGTTCTTTTTAATGCTTAATAAAGTATAGTATGATGCGTTTTCTGTCCCGGCCCATGTCAATCGTACATTAACACATTCACTGCCGCGAACCCACCTGGTGGGCGCTCGTGAACTTTGTTCAGATGCTGGACAACCCGCTGGGCGGGTTGTTTTGTACGCAGCTATAGACCACCGGTTTCTGGGGTAGTGCGCCGTTTTTTGTCTGGCAGTGAATGTGTTAACGGTGTTACTATTTTCAGATCTGAAGCATGCTTTCGGGAAGCTATCCAACTGGGATGATTTGCCCATACAACAACAAAGGAGCTTAAAGAACTCCCTGCCTCCTCTCTGGACCGATAGGGGGGACTTCATTACTCGACTGGACTCGTATCAAGGTACACGCATTTTACCCTCTTCATTTTCTAAATTAATGCCATTTTTTTTTTTTTTTGCATGCTTATTATTAGCTAAATGTGTGATCTAATTTTACATATGTAAAGATGACCATTAATGTTTCCCACCCTTAATGCAAATAAATATATTGAATTTAATTTAATTTATTTTAATTTAATTTATACTACGTCGGTGGCAAGCAGTCTCCGTAGCCTATGTAACTCCAGAGGAGTTACATGCGCGTTGCCGACCCTAACCCCACCCCCCTCGTTGAGTTCTGGCAACCTTACTCACCGGCAGGAACACAACACTATGAGTAGGGTCTAGTGTTATTTGGCTGCGGTTTTCTGTAAGGTGGAGGTACTTCCCCAGTTGGGCTCTGCTCTAGATCTAGAATGACATCCGCTGGCTGGTCCCTACCACACAAGGCGAGATGACATTCACATTGCCCATACCTCTCTTTTGGACGTAGTTTAAGGACATACCCGGGTCCGGGTTTTTTTAGTGTTCTGTGCCCAAATGGTAAAACGGGACCCTATTACTAAGATTCCGCATTAACGCACATATTATTTTATCTAATAGGACATTTGACTACTAGTCAAATCAGTTTCTTTTTTCGAACTGTCAAAAAGATTTTCCACAATATAATTTTTATGAAACACTCACTCAGTCACGGTCAAGTTACCACACTCTTTATAGTTCTATACGAATTATAAAATAGAAATTTGACGACCGGTCTGGCCTAGTGGGTAGTGACCCTGCCTATGAAGCTGATGGTCCCGGGTTCAAATCCTGGTAAGGTCATTTATTCGTGTGATGAGCATGAATATTTGTTCCTGACTCATGGGTGTTTTCTATGTATTTAAGTATTTATATATATCGTTGTCTAAGTACCCTCAACACAAGCCTTATTGAGCTTACTGTGGGACTTAGTCAATTTGTGTAATAATGTCCTATAATATTTATTTATTTATTAAATAGTTTAAAAATAACGTCTTCTATGTCTCTCTATTAATGTTATCGTGCTTGATTTCGTGCATGGTGTGAAACAATTTATTTAAAAAAAAATACTTACCCAATATGAAGTATTACTGCAATTTTTTTGCCGCCAGAGTGCAGCACTAGCACCTATCGTAAACCATAGAGTAACTTGTACATACTGTGCCTTAAACTGTTTTTTGACAAGTTTTCGCCGATAATAAAATATGACATTGATGCATGAAGGCGGTTTGTTTACATAGGGCCTTTCGGGAAACGCGAAAATCGAAATTTAGTTATCTGCCTCTTCATCGCTCGAGTTTTTTTTTTTAATACTACGTCGGTGGCAAACGAGCATACGGCCCGCCTGATGGTAAGCAGTCTCCGTAGCCTATGTACGCCTGCAACTCCAGAGGAGTTACATGCGCGTTGCCGTCCCAAACCCACTCCCACCCCTCGTTGAGCTCTGGCAACCTTACTCACCGGCAGGAACACAACACTATGAGTAGGGTCTAGTGTTATTTGGCTGCGGTTTTCTGTAAGGTGGAGGTTCCCCAGTTGGTCTCTGCTCTAGATCTGGAATGACATCCGCTGTGCTGGTCCCTACCACACAGAGCGAGATGACATTCACAATGCCCATACCTCTCTTGTGGACGTAGTTTAAGGACGTTCCGAAAGGATAGAGGTTAGATAACGAATTTTTGATTTTCTTGTTTAGCGGTAGACCCTCAGATTGTGATGGATTGTAGTGGCGCCCTCTACGCAGAGTTTCGCGTAATATACCCTATTCGAAATAGAATATGTTCCAGTGCCTCAAACCGCGGAGAACTGGTTCGACAAGATGGCTGCCGCGTGTAAGCGACAATCTGTCGACACTTGGCGCTGGCTGCGGAGAGCCGACCAGTGGCCGAGGAGACACTTTGAGATATCTGCCGTGAGTACATTATATTTCGTCACTTCATTTTTAGGGTCCCGTACCCAAAGGATAAAACGGGACCCTATTACTAAGACCCCGCTGTCCGTCTGTCACCAGGCTGTATCTCATGAACCGTGATAGCTAGATAGTTGAAATTTTTACAGATGATGTATTTCTGTTGCCGCTATAACAACAAATACTAAAAAGTACAGAACCCTCGGTAGGCGAGTCCGACTCGCACTTGGCCGGTTTTTAATATATATTATAGTACCGGATCCCTTTGTTTTTTTTTTTTGACATAATTACTGAGTCATAATGTTATGATTGTCAGATTATCATTACTCATACTTCTGAAACCGACAACTTTTCAGGATTTTCGTAAAGTTATCCTATAGACAGGTTAGGTTAGGTTAGCGTCCACACGTCGGTCTAGTTGCTGAAATGTTCGGCACCACCACATTTTTTTTTATAAAGATCTTTTCTCAAACTTGCTATGAAATGTTGACATGACTTACGTCAAATTAGGTCCGGAAATACTACATATCAGGTGCGATCAGTGAAGATGATATGTAAAGGAATTTCATACAGCCTTACACACCTAGGACTGTAAAGCAACCTTCTTTTGGTTTTTAACGTCAAACTGTGACACAACGTCTTGGCATCCAACCATCAACTGCATATTCGTTGCTAAGCAACGGCGGTGGCGCAATTTTGGAATGTTTCGCTTGCTCGGGTATCAATATTAGCACGCGCGGTTAAACAACAACTTTGCCCCCTTGTAAAACAAATAACTATTATCCTCGCTAAAAATATGATCGATTGAGACACAAAAAAATAAAATCTAGCTTTATTCTATTAAATGCTACAGAAAGAGCATTTCTTTATGTAAACTTTAATGCACGAAATACTAAAATAGTGCACAAATGGCGGACTTAATGCCTAATGGCATTTTCTACCAGTCAACCATCGGGTTAAACAGAGACATGCAAAAATTATGCAAGGAGAAAGAACAAATATATTTATTAGAACTATCGAAAACAACTGAAAAACTTGATACCACAGTCTTTGAGGATTATGTCATATAAACATTTTTTTCTGTAAAAATGTGATGTTCTATTCCCATTTGGTTTGTTTTAACAGATAACAGAGGCGTTGTCATGGCAACACGATCCTACCGAAACCATGCCCTCACAACCCTTCAACAGTTCCGACTGTCTCGCGGAATGTGCCGCCAGGGTCATGATCAGGTACCAGAGTAATATTATCATCATCTTCCTCGCATTGCTCTGGGATTTTGCCATGGCTCATGGGAGCCTGGGGTCCGCTTGGCAACTAATCCTAATGACACTAGTTTTTACGAAAGCGACTGCCATCTGACCTTCCAACTCAGAGGGTAAACTAGGCCTTATTGGGATTAGTCCGGTTTCCTCACGATGTTTTCATTCACCGAAAATCGACTGGTAAATATCAAATGATATTTCGTATATAAGTTCCGAAAAACTGATTGTTACGAGCCGGGGTTTGAACCCGTGACCTCCGGATTGCAAGCCGCACGCTCTTAGCGCTATGCTACCAGCGCTTCGTACTACCAAAGAGAATTTGAAATAGAGGTGGATTGTCAAAGAAAACTTTGTAGCCACAGTAAATTTACTGCCATCTTTCGACACATGAGTAAAACTTTAAGAACGCCATTTGACTTTGAAAATTTGTTAAATATCAAAAAGTGGCGACATATATTAGATCAAGGGCCAAAGGTATGGCGGCATCGTTTCGAGCGATGGCGCCTCAACTTATAGCCGATGCACGGTAACATGGCGCCACTTTTTGATATTTA
Organism: Cydia pomonella; assembly: GCF_033807575.1. Classification (NCBI taxonomy): domain Eukaryota; kingdom Metazoa; phylum Arthropoda; class Insecta; order Lepidoptera; family Tortricidae; genus Cydia; species Cydia pomonella. The sequence continues at coordinate 10,489,815 of NC_084727.1, forward strand.
ATAAATTTAACACATATCAGTGAAAGAATAAGGATCAAAGTCAAATGGCTTTCTAAAAGTTTTAATCATGTGTCGAAAGATGGCAGTAAATTTACTGTGTCTACAAAGTTTAATTTGACAATCCACCTCTAAATTCTCTTTGATTTCAATACATCCAAATATCAAAATACATCTTACAGGTCGTCATATTACAACTCACTCGTGCACAACGAAACAGATGACAGGACGAGAAAGCTGTCTCGCTCGCACGAGTTGAAATTGTGCATGCGAGCGAATGAGATGGGCATACCGAACGTCGCACTGCAATGCGTTGAGAGAAACGTAGAGTAAGTAAAGAAATGTTTTAAAATTTTAGACACATATTTTCAGTCTCTGAAAAAAGTGTATATTTTTCGATTTTTTAGGGTACTGTACCCTTTGATTTGATTAAATGCTAAAGAAAACGAAGTATAAAACGAATCGAATTTAAGCTGTCGTGAGTCATACCAACGATACATTGATAGTAAGATGCGTAAAATCTAAGACAATTTCGTGCTTCAAATTTGACAGGTAAACGACAAGGCGCTATACAGCTCCATACATTTGGCGGTAACTTTGATTGTCAAAAGTTGAAGTTTGACAATTCAGTGACCGAAAAACATATGGCGCAGTACAGCGCCGTCAGTTTTGGATGTCAAACTAAGCACGTTTTTTTCTTAGACTTTACTTCTCTATAACATATTTATAATTGTTATTTGTAAATATAGCATTTACACATAAGATGCTATAATTTGTTTGTTTTTGTTTACCAACATGCAATAGTTTGTGCCAATATTCATATCATAATTAGAATAAGTAAACTGAACTGGACTGTGTATCTCGGTGAGGACTGTCGTGGAGGAAAATGCATGTTTTACGTGTAAGTTAGTTTTTAATAGAACCTTATGTACATTTTACTCTGTTTGTTCTCCTAATAAATAAAATAAAATAAAACATACTAAGACTAAGCTAATAATACGGTTAAAGTCGCGTATTTTTAGACACTCGCGCAACATGTTTCGGAGAGCCTAGGTCGCCATTTTTGAGCACTAACATAGGTACACACGTATACTGTTTGAGCTTCACTGCTCGCATTCAAGTTGTGAATGTATGCGTGTCGCGCCTAAACGTGAAAATCGACTTGTTATTAATCCGCAATAGGGTGCTAGTGATCAAACCAGTTTCTTTTTTAGAACGGTCAAAATGATTTACCAATATGGAATTTATATGAAAAATGCTAAAGAAGAGACGCTTTCCAGATAGATTTTCGTATATTGACCCGCCTGTGTTTCACAAAACCACACTTATTTTAATGCCTTTCATTATGTAACAGTCACATAAACTACTATTAAATTCAGGAAACATCCCTATTTCGTCTCGGAAATTTTACCTCTGCCTATCCTTCAAATCTACGCCTTGGCGAACGCCTAACTTGCAGAGATCTGAGCAGAGACGAGGCGCTGGCTTGGTTGAGACAGAAGCTACTAGCGCTTCGAAAGCTGGCGCTCGAGCGGGAAAACTCGGAACTTTTGCGCGACGTACTGAAGAAAGCGGGTCAGTAAAATATGACTACCATACCATTGTCAAAGAAAACTTTGTAGCCACAGTAAATTTACTGCCATCTTTCTACACGTGATTAAAACTTTTAGAACGCCATTTGACTTTGATCCTTATTCTTTCACTGATATGTGTTAAATTTTCTAAATATCAAAAAGTGGCGCCATCTTACCGGACATCGGCTAAAGGTTGTGGCACCATCGCTCGAAACGATGCCGCCATACCTTTGGCCTATGATCTATTAGATGGCGCCACTTTTTCATATTTTACCACTTTTTCATATCAAACTCAAATGGCGTTCTAAAAGTTTTAATCATGTGTCTAAAGATGACAGTAAATTTACTGTGGCTACAAAGCTTTCTTTAACAATCCACCTCTATTTCAAATCTTTGGTGGAACTAATATTATCCTAAAATGCATAACTTTTCGTGCCATTATTTAAAGCAATAACACTCTTATAAATGTATTAATCTGTGATCGTATTTTTTTTTTTTCAGAAAAGTACACTCCGCTGTTCTCGAGCGACCCCTCACTGTGTATAGAGATGTACCATCTGACGCTACTGGTTCATAATGATTTAAAATGTAAGTACATATCTGCACTCGATTTTACTTCATTTTTTTTATACCACGATGGTGGCAAGCAAGCTTACGGCCCGCCTGATGGTAAGCAGTTACCGTAGCCTATGGACGCCTGCAACTCCAGAGGTGTTACATGCGCGTTGCCGACCCTTTAAAAATCTGTACACTCCTTTTTTGAAGAACCTCATACTGTTAAACCCTCGGGAAAACCTCGGCAGGGAGCTCATTCCACAGCCGGAGCGTGCGCGGGAGGAAGTTCCTCTTGAACCGCACAGTGCGCGACCATTGAGGCTCTAGGGTGTGAGGATGAACTCCCTGCCGCCGGCGAGCGGTGCGGGGATGGAACGCGGCCGGCGGCATCATGTCAAACAATTCTATAATATACTTGACTTGGTACATACTAGTTATGTACAGAATGTAGCATTAGTTTATGAGACTGCTAGTTTAACAGTCCAGACGCGGTTTATTTATTTAGTATACATTTTATTTTGACACTTGGAGAGACTTTACACCTCCAAATTTTATTAGTATTAGTACTCTGACATTGGGGACCTGTTACATCTCCAGATTTAATGTGTTTTTAACCATAGAGACTATACATCTCTATTGTATTGTAGTAATTATTTATTTTAAGATTATTATAATGTAATGTTTACCCAGGTATTGGCTGTTGTATTTATAAAATGTTGTTATGTATTTTTCATGTCACTATATGATGTCACTATAAATGTTGTATTGACTTGTAAAAGAGCCCTTGAGGCCTACTTGCAGAATAAATTTTTGAATTTTTGAATTTTGAATTTTGAATTCTTCAGAGCACAGCCCATTGTACGAGTACAAGCGGTAGAACACACACAAGGAGGCAAAGTCTCTCCTTAGACTTAAAGGTTCAATACCGCTTGTGAGTTTATCATGTTTTCCATCACCAATAAGTGACTGCTATTAAATTATATTTTGTTCAAGTTCCGAAAAACTCATCGGTACGAGCTGGGGTTTGAACCCGCGACCTGATCAAAGGGAAGTAATGATGATGGTTGACTGGTGCCTTAAAATGTTAAGCCCTGGCGCCAATGACCTTTGATCTGAATCCCTTTCTAATGTTTTTGTAGCTCATCATATTAACAGCAACGGCTGTAAGCAATATAGGATCCCATATTTACTTCAAAGTTCACTGTCTACGAGATATTTGGCATCAAAGTTGAACAATTTTAGGCCAAAACCCAGGTTTTCTGGCCATAACTGTTTGTGTTCATTAGTTTAAAATTATAAATCTCTGACCAGTTTTTAGAGACGTCAAAGACGAACCCAAATGTGTAGTTTTCGTATATGTAAGATCCTTCACAGCAATCGAGGAACGAAAAAAGTGTTTTATTAGACCTTAAAAAAAATCATAAAAAATAAGTACGTATTCATTTCTCAGAATGGAGATAAAAAATTAAATAACCTATAGCCGTTTATCTTATAATTCTATGTGTAGTGCAAATGTAGGAGCAGGGACCCGTCCACCCCTTCCCAGAAAAAAGCCTTTAAATGGCTTAGCCGTTCATCGAATAGTCCCAACGATTGACTTTCCCTTTGAATGGCTTAGCTCTAGAAAGGGATTTCCCTTTCAGAGATACCGCTAAAATGAAAGAGTATACCCTTCCTAATTCAAAAAATTATGACAGTCATTCTCTTTAAACATAAATAAGCAATATTTAATTCTATTTTTACGAAGTAAAGTTGAAAATGGCATAAGCGTTATAATTTATAATCAATACCCATTCAAGGGGCTAGCGCTTACTAACGGGTATCAGCTTACCCATATTATGAAGCGCTTAAAAAGCCAAATGAAAGGGTTTTAGTTAGCAACGGCTTTGGTAAGCAAAGCCTGACGACATACCCCTTTCAAAACCCTCGAAGGGGATACCGGACCGGTCCCAGTGTAGGAAAAACATCTCAAAACTTGTCAAAAATCGATGAAAACCGCGGGGAGCCCCTTATGTCCTCCATATTGCACTCTTTTTGTGTAATCAAGGTTAAATAAATAAATACCATGTTTCAGCTCTGCAGCACCAGGATTTACAGTCAATACTGATGGAAGTAGACCGGTCGTCCTCACAGGTTGACTGGAGCACGTGCTCCAAAGAGGCCCTAAGCTCGGTGTTAGAGATAGCCGTGGGTCACTATGATGAAGCACTGGAGGCAGGTCTGTTGGTGATTATTTCTATTAGGGCCTGTTTCACAATGTCCAAGTAAAGTCCTGAATAAGCTACTTGCCACTTATCCGACGAATAAAGTCGACGTTGGCGTGTCACAATCTTCAAATAAGCTTAACTGGTAGATAAAGTGCTACGTTTTGCAGGAAGTTTTATCTGGCAGTTAATTTATTTGTTAATTAGCTATATAACTTGTTAAGGTTTTGTGTAAATTGGTTGAACTATAATGATGTTGTCAGAAAAAACACGCTGGCTAGGAGCTTTCATTGAAAACGCTGTCTAATCCGTTTGAGCTATAACAACACAATGTATGGTGGGGTTGTCTCTCTTCCATGGGTCTACAAAAAAGTCCGCGATGTTGAATGTCTATCTTTTAAGGATAACTTACTATACCCATTCTTAACTTCTGGAAAAAGATCACGTAATACGTGGCATTTGCAAAACTATTTACAGGGATACAGTATTAATAATTATCAAATTAAATATGTTAGTTATATTAAGCATTTCATACAGATTACAATGATCCCTTACACCATACAGTTTAAATGAATATTTTAGGAGAAATCGTAAATTAAAGTTCCATTTCGAGCTATATAACTTGTACGAAATGTTAAAGACGCTTTCCTTGGTTAGTTCCAATTTTCACCACCGCATGCGCTGCGATCGCTTTACTTACCCCCACCATGCACTTCGCACGTAGCCAACAGTTAATTCAAACAAGCGACCCGCCCCGGCTTTGGTCAGGTTACACAAAACCTTAACAAATTATACACCTAAACCTTTCTCGAGAATCACTCTATTGATAGGTGAGAACCGCATGAAAATCCGTTCAGTACTTTTTGAGTTTATCGCGAACATACATACATGTGTTTCCGCATGAGTACAATCTGGCTCCTGTTTCACCACGGCGACAGGTGCGACTAAAGATAGGGAAACATGTATCAAATAATTCAATAGCAATAAGTAAAATTATTTAATCTTAAATATTTAGTTCTAGTAATTAGTAACAATAATAATCTAAAAACTTCAATGGGTATTAAAGATCCATCAACGACTCCACCAATTCTTGGAATATTTGCAATTTCTCCGGCAATCGTACTTCTCTCCCAAACATTTAATTGACAATTGCAATCGTAACTCTGCAAGCACTGTACAAAAAAATTGTTGGCAAGGCGTTAAAGCTTTGTTTTTTTGTCGCTGGATGTTCAATACGTGCACCGATTCTATTTAATAAATATTCTACACTGATTTTACTAACACGAAATGTTTCCATAAATGAAAAATCCGTGAGATAAAAGAAAAATTGATTCTTTCTTTAAATCTTCTTCTATATGCGAAATCATCAAGATCACTGTTACTATCACTAGCGTCACTACTACTCGCATGGAGAGCCATTTTGAACTACGCGTATGTCAACCACGACATACTACAATTGTCACGCAACTCGACACAGCTTCAACCACATGACAAGATTCACCGATAATTCTACAAATATGTCGAGTAGAAAAAGTAATTCTTGTTTCACAACATAATTGTAATACATACAATTGTAGCAAAATGCCTGTCATGTTTGTAGGCATATCTATAGAAAATATTTTATAAAATTGTAATATGTCACCTGTCGCTTGACAATTGTCGCTCGACATATGTCACTGACAATTGTAGCCGTGGTGAAATAGGAGCCTGGATCTGGATCTTCAATGCCAGAGTAAATAGATATCTCATAGGTAAGCGTGCTCCACCGTAGACCGCATCATCACTTACCATCAGGTGAGATCGTGGTCAAGCACCTGCCTATCCTCCATAAAAAAAACATACAGACAAACGCAGCAGGGGACTTTGTTTTATAAGGTGTGATTTAAAAATGGTTTAATTTTAGGTACTACAGACACAGAACATGCGCTATCAAACATGTCCGTGGTGGTCTCGCGCGCGGCCGCCCTCAACACGCCGAGGACTGACTTGTTGTTAGCTGTTCTACTGAACAGGCTGAACGGGTTCCAAGGACAACTGGAAACGGAAACCACACGAGGTTTATTAGAGAAGGTAAGTTTCTGGGAAGACCTGAAGAGTTTCTGGGAGTCTCGGAAGACCAGCGTCGAGGGCAAGACACAAGCTGAGTGGGCACCCTTTTAGAGATGCTTGTAATGGTCTAATGTGTTTTTGTTTAAGTTTAAATTAGTCGTTTTTAAATGAAGTTTTCTTGTTTTTCTTCTTCTGGAAAGTACATTAATAGAATTATATACTATAGATATAATTTGTAAAGCTTGATAATATCACTACTGTACGGTCACGTCTGAAAATATCTATACGAAAAAAGTGTCAGAATTATGTATACACGACTTTAAGGTAGGGTATACATATTTTTGGCACATATTTCGTACCGATATTTTCAGACGTGACTGTATACAATACTTTTTCTACGAGTCATCTAAAAAAAATACCATATAATAAAACCTAAACAATTAATGAGAATTGGTACGTATATCAGTAGACAAAAATGTAGTACAAAAGACATAAACGCGCGCCCGTTTAGTCTTTTCTATCGGAGCGCGGCGGCACGTGATTGGTCAATTATGGTTGACTACAGCGTATCGAAATGAATATTTTAAGTGAGTTCGGAGCCCGTATATGAAAATTACGCAATTATAGTTTGATATACGAAATCTTAATTCAACCATTTTATTCGACAAGTAGAAAAAATACATTAACTGTGTTAAGTATTTTTTTACAAGATTTTATTCAACTTGTAATTTTTTTTCGGGTCAAATCTTATAAGTTAAGTTTGACCCACTTCCCGGTTTCCGATGAAGCTGAATATTTGCATACATATGTAAGTCGGGTGACAATACAATATTATGGTACCAACCAGCTGATCTGATGATGGAGACAGGAGGTGGTCATAGGAACTCTGTGATAAAACAACGCAACCTAACTGTGTTTGGGTTTGTTAGAATTGTCTCGATGAGTATTAGTTGTCTGTGGAAAGAAAAGTACAGTCAGCAATAAAAGCTTGTATCATAAATATATTTTTTGATAAAAAAACGAATTTCATTATTAAAGTCAAACTGATGCAAAAATGACAGTATTCTGTCACCGTTGTAATAACAACAAAAAACATTTTGCTGTCATGAAAAACGTGGTGTATTCTGGAAATCCCATTTCACTTCATCGATTTTTTTATGTTTTCTCAGCTCGCTCCTATATTACCCACTCTGGACGCGTTCTCCCTCCAGCTACTAGAGAAGAACGCGTATAAGTTCCCACCAGAGCTCCAACGGACTTTAGCCGCCATGCTGCCGAAGGATGCCAGTGTGGAGAAATACAGGTTATATACTTGACTTTTTGGATATAAACTAGTTATGTATTCTGTTGCATTAGTTTATGAGACTGCTAGCTTAACAGTCTACACGCGATTTAATTATTCAGTATAAAATTCATTTTGAAATTTGGAGAGACTTTACACCTCCAAATCTTATTAGTATTAGTACTCTGACATTGGGGACCTTTTACATCTCCAGATTTAATGTATTTTTAACTATAGAGACTAATACATCTCTGTTGTATTGCAGTAATTATTTATTTTAAGATTATTATAATGTAATGTTTACCCAGGTATTGGCTGTGGTATTTATAAATGTTTTTATGTATTTTTCATGTCACTATATGATGTTACTATAAATTACTTGACACCAGATGTCACAAGTGTCGCGACTGAGGAAAAATGTATTGCCAAAACAATTTACAAATAATATTACAAGCAGAAGGAGTTGAAAATAGAGTTCCGGTTAATCCGGTTATAATATTAGCTGAAAATTGTTGAGTATTAAATTTTTTGTTCGTCGCGACATCTATTGTCCACTAACAGTACTGATAAATTCCGCTACTTGACGCTAGATGTCGACTACCATATAACTCGCGTTTTGGTAAGAAAACTGATGTATGGTTACCACTCTATACTTCTATTTCTGTATGGTTTCATGGTCCAGGAGGTGCCTGCAGCTGGTCTGCGATCCAAATCACTTGCTGACACATTATTGTGAGGAGCTCGTGGTGGCTTTGAGAAACAAAGGTAAATAACTTATCCGGGTCCACGTACAGGTCATTCACAAGAACTGGAACGAAGTGAATGAAAATATCACATTAACACAGAGATTTGTGTATCACATTAAATCACTGAGATGTGTGTATCACATTAAATCACTGAGATGTGTGTATCACATTAAATCACTGAGATGTGTGTATCACATTAAATTTCAGAGATGTGTGTATCACATTAAATTACAGAGATGTGTGTATCACATTAATTACAGAGATGTGTGTATCACATTAAATCACTGAGATGTGGTTATCACATTTAATTACAGAGATGTGTGTATCACATTAAATCACTGAGATGTGTGTATCACATTAAATCACTGAGATGTGTGTATCACATTAAATCACTGAGATGTGTGTATCACATTAAATTACAGAGATGTGTGTATCACATTAAAGCACTGAGATGTGTGTATCACATTAAATCACTGAGATGTGTGTATCACATTAAATTACAAAGATGTGTGTATCACATTAAAGCACTGAGATGTGTGTATCACATTAAATCACTGAGATGTGTGTATCACATTAAATTACAAAGATGTGTGTATCACATTAAATCACTGAGATGTGTGTATCACATTAAATTACAGAGATGTGTGTATCACATTAAATCACAGAGACCTCGAAAACCGAAACTCGCAAATTGCGGGGATCTTTCTCTTTTACTCTTACTAACACGTAATTAGAGTGACGGAGAAAAATGCCCGCAATTGACGAACTTCGATTTTCGCGGTTATAGCCCAGTACACCTGGCTATCATTGACTTGCATGTGTTTTACACTTGGTTGCAATTTGAATTTGAACTCTGTTGCCTACGTAATAAGGTTGACAGTTGAAAAAAATTAGTAAACTCTTTTATCAAAAATGTCAACCGTCCCGAAAACCTAATTTATTTGAATCAAAGAGAATTTGAAATAAAAGTGGATTGTCAAAGTAAATTTTGTAGCCACAGTAAATTTACTGCCACCTTGTGACTCATGATTAAAACTTTTAGAACGCCATTTGACTTTGATCCTTATTCTTTCACTGATATCTGTTCAATTTGTTAAATATCAAAAAGTGGCGCCATCTACTAGAGCATAGGCCAAAGGTATTGCGGCATCGCTCGCAAAGATGCAGATCTTTGATTTGAATGAAACTTTTTGAACACGCAATGTTTGACATACATCTAGATCCTGTCAAATGGAAGAGTACGTTGGAGAGAATGAGAGAGAAGATATACGACAACCCGTACGCCGGACCGAGCTACAAGCTGCTCGACAAACATAAGGACGATTTGTACGGAATGTTTGACTACGGTGAGTATTTTCTTTACACACCGTGTTATTTTTGATTTGCGTTAATTTCAAGGGTGCATTCCTGACCCTAAATTAAGTAACTTTCTCAAAGACACTAACTCCATTTCGGAGATAATCAATATTTTATTTTTATCTTATAAAGCCCTTACGAGTGTATACACTTACCTTAGGACCCGTTCAAATATTGATTAGTGCTTAGTACGGGTTAATACATTTGCTACTAAACGTAAGTACTATCTCGGACGATCGGTGTTCGAAATGACATTGATATGTCACAGTTTTCAATTGTTTGGTTGAGATGAATGTGGGAGAATCAACTTTTTAGCGTCACTCGTTGCCATGGTTACGATTAGTTGTCCAGGGGACAAAAGTTCATTGAAATACTGATTTTATGGTACTTAAATGTATCAAACTTGCGTTTTTGTGGTCGTTATAACCAATGTCCATAATGGGCCCACTACTAAGCATGTTAATAGAACGGCATACAACGTCTCTTCAAACAAACTGTGCCACTGTTGTCCCTTGGACAACGGGACAAAATAACAAAACAAAAAAAGTTGATTCACCCATGTAATGCCCGCTATATGCAACATTTAATTACTTTTTATAACAAAAAATATATATTTAAAATTTTTTTTTTTTTGAAAATTAACTATGTCATGTAGTTTCCTAACGTACTTACCAATACTCCGAAGTTAACGGAATTCAATAAAAACACGGTGTATATCGTTGAGATAAAGAGATAAAAAAAAAAAATTAACAGTTTATTATTATAAAGTTAGTTACAAAGTTACATTTTTAGGGTCCAGTTTCCAAAGGGTCAAACGTGACCCTATTACTGAGACTCCGCTGTCCGTCCGTCCGTCTGTCACCAGGCTGTATCTCATGAATTGTGATAGTTAGCCAGTTGAAATTTCTACAGATTGTGTATTTCTGTTGCCGCTATAACAACAAATACTAAAAATAAATATTTAAGGGGGGCTCCCATACACCAAACATTTTTTTTTGCCGTTTTTATAAATAATGGTACGGAACCCTTCGTGCGCGAGTCCGACTCGCACTTGCCCGGTTTTTTTATATATATACTACAACGGTGGCATACAAGCATACGGCCCGCCTGATGGTAAGCAGTCACCGTAGCCTATGGTCGCCTGCAACACCAGAGATCTTTAAAAATCTGTACACTCCTTTTTTGAAAAACCTCCGTGTGTTTGTTTATGTGCAATAAATATTAAATAAATAAATATAATAACCTATCTAAGAAGATAAGCTAACAGCCTATATTAACAAACCTGTATCTGTATGTGCATCGTAATTTCAACTTTACTTTATCGATATCGGTTGACTGGTAGAGAATGCCTCATGGCATTAAGTTCGCCTTTTGTACATTAAGTTTTTCTTTTGTGCAATAAAGTTTAAATAAATAAATAAATTATACAAAATTACATATTATAAGTAATTCCCAAGTAAGTCCCGGGTTCAAATCCTGGTAAGGACATTTATTCGTGTGATGAGCACTGTTCCTGAGTCATGGGTGTTTTCTATGTCTTATATATCGTTGTCTAAGTACCCAAAACACAAGACTTTTGAGCTTACTGTAGGACTTAATCGATTTGTTTAATAATGTCCTATATTATTTATTTATTTATTCAAACTAATTCGCAGAGCCAACATCAGAATTCGCTTCCCGCGCAGAATCCAAGCTGAAATCTGTCGTCATGTCCATAAGAAGAGAACCTCAATCAACCCTTAGACTATCGGACCTCTGCCCAACACTACTGAAACCTCTGGACGAGGGGGTCGAGAGGTGGTTCGGCTTGAAGGGGGTTAACGTTCTCAAGTTTTATGATAAGGTGAGTTATGTCATAGAAAGAGTGCTCACTCCATACATCCGTTTTGGTACCAAAATGCTTATTATATAAGCAGTCGACATCTAGCATCGAGTAGCGGAACTCTCAGTACTGCTACTCGACAATAGATATCGCGGCAAACAAAAAGTCTAATGCTCAACGATTTTCCGCTAATATTATAACCAGAGTAACCGGAACTCTATTTTCAACTCCTACGCTTACTCTGGTTATAATATTAGCGGAAAATCGTTGAGCATTAGACTTTTTGTTTGCCGCGATATCTATTGTCGAGTAGCAGTACTGAGAGTTCCGCTACTCGATGCTAGATGTCGACTGCGAAAATAATAAGCATTTTGGTACCAAAATTGATGTATGGAGTGAGCACTCTATTACTTCTTATTTCTCTATGGTTATGTGTAGGTATATTAATCAAAGTCTGTATGGAGATAAGCCCAATGTTGGTACATACTAGTTATGTATTCTGTAGCATTGCTTTATGAGACTGCTAGCTTAACAGTCCAAACGCGATTTATTTATTTAGTATAAATTTTATTTTGACACTTGGAGAGACTTTACACCTCCAAATTTTATTACTATTAGTACTCTGACATTGGAGACCTTTTACATCTCCAGATTTAATGTATTTTAAACCATAGAGTCTATACATCTCTATTGTATTAATTGTTTATTTTAAGATTATTATAATGTAATGTTTACCCAGGTATTGGCTGTTGTATTTATAAATGTTGTTATGTATTTTCCATGTCACTATATGATGTTACTATAAATGTTGTATTGACTTGTAAAAGAGCCCTTGAGGCATACTTGCAGAATAAATGTTTAAATTTTGAATGTCTACGACAACAAGTGGCCACAACGCCGGACGCGTCTTACATACCTATGATAGCTGTTCGATTTGTAGCTGCCCCCCATCGGCTTATCCTTTGTCTATTGTTAACCAAAACGGCGCGTGCCACTACCTGTACCACATTACACAGATAAAACACAGATGACACGCGATTTTGGAATTATTCGAAAACAGTGTTGCTAACCCGCCATTTTTCAAATTTGCCGCCTTTTGCTACTGACAAGATTTGCTTGACCAAGTATATGTATAACATTGATTAATATTGTTGTTTTTAAACTAAGTAAGCGAGATTGGTAGAGGCTAGACTGCAGAGCCTAGAACACCGTAGAAAGGTAGCCTGTTTATCGGTATTCTACAGGATACATTTCGGGGAGTGTGTGATGGGATTACATAATCTTATCCCCCCATCTCCGACCTGCCACCGTGGGACTAGACGCGGACTTGCGTTTCACCCTTACGTCGTTACTTTACCACTGATTCGCACTAAACGCTACGCATCCAGCTTTATCATGCGAACGGCTAAGGAGTGGAATTCACTTCCTGCAAATCTATTCCCAGTCCACTATAACTTGGACCTTTTTAAATCGAGAGTGAATAGACATCTTTTAGGTAAGCATGTTCCATCCTAGACTAAATACATCGGCACTTTCCATCAGGTGAGATTGTGGTCAAATGCTTACCTTTTCGAAAAAAAAAAAAAAAAGTGTAGCAAAAGTTTCCTGTAAAATGAGCTTTAAAGATATTTCGGAGACGTCATCTCATATCCGCAAGTTCCGCCAGAGAGAAACGATGGACTAATGTCGGCTGTAATATGAACAGTGGACGTAACTTTTCCAGCAATTTTAGTGCAGCATTGCTCGTTAACAGCATCTGTATCCGCTACTCTAGCTCGAATAGTTAATTAGAGTGAATAACTGTAATACATCTGCGAAGAAATTCAAAGGTGTATGTGAAGTCCCCAATCCGCATTGGGTAACGTGGGGACTATAGCCCGAGCCCTCTCGCGCATGAGAGGAGGCCTGTGCCCAGCAGTGGGACGTGTATAGGCTGAATTATTATTATATTAACTGTAATATTAACCTTAATTGATCAACTCCCTAGGAATAAATTGAATAATATTCCTAATTTTTACTATGCTGCACCAAAATTGCTGGAAAAGTTACGATCACTGAATATGAGATTAGTGAATATATCATAGACAGTTTATAATATGCGTGTAGATAAAATAGTGTATGTAATTTTACATATTTAGGCATTAAAACACTCTCGTTGTTCTTTTAAGAAACTCACTTAGACAATCGGATCTCTGTATTTTTGGTGTGTCTTTTCCATTCTATATAAATAAATAAATATTATAGGACATTATTACACAAATTGACTAAGTCCCACAGTAAGCTCAATAAGGCTTGTGTTGAGGGTACTTAGACAACGATATATATAATATATAAATATTTATAAATACATAGAAAACACCCATGACTCAAGAACAAATATCCATGCTCATCATACGAATAATTGCCCTTACCAGGATTTGAACCCGGGACCATCAGCTTCGTAGGTAGGGTCACTACCCACTAGGCCAGACCGGTCGTATGTTTTTCATTCTATTTAGACAAGACTACAAGGTAGCAAACCTCTAATCGTATAATTATGTACGGGAATAGAAAACGCAGACTATACCTATATCAAAAAATAAATGATGCATTGAACGTAAGATTCAATCACAGGTTAATTTACAATTCAGAATATTGAGCAATATATAAATTAGGGGAAAAAGTCAAAAGTTCATGGTATGTACGATGTCAATAGCCGGGTCCACACAGAGCGAGCATACGCGCGAGGCAATTTCCTCACGCACAAACCGGCCACAAACGTGCCTTTGCCGAGGCGACGCGCTCGGGCGAGGAAAACGCACGCGCCGCCTCGACTGAGGCACGCCTACACTGGCCGGTTTGTGCGTGAGGAAATTGCCTCGTGCGTACGTGCTCGCTCGCTCGCTCTGTGTGAATCCGGTAACCCCTAATTACATTTTGGACCCGGGTTTTTTTTTTTTATACTACGTCGGTGGCAAATAAGCATACGGCCCATACCCCATACCCTAACCCCGGGTCGGCAACGCGCATGTAACTCTGGAGTTGCAGGCGTACATAGGCTACGGATACTGCTTACCATCAGGCGGGCCGTATGCTTGTTTGCCACCGGCGTAGTATAAAAAAAAAAAATCTAAAAAAAAACGCAAAAAAAAAATGAAAAAAAAAATTATATAATTATTATAGGTTTGTTTTAACACTTGTAACATACGCAACTGCGAATAAATATATTTTACAGTACATATGGTGCTACTTTACCGCACTAGTGCGAAAATTAGCATATTACGTTACTATGTCGAACATTTAAAGGGCCATATGTACTGTAAAACGTACGATACATGTGCGAATAGGTAATTCGCAACTCGTGTCGAATTAAAACACTCCCTTCGGACGTGTTTTAATTTACCGCTACTCGTTTCGAATTTTCTATTTTTCGGACTTGTATCGTAAATCGTAATGTACTATTTTTTAATTACTCTCACAAAATTTTATATAGGTATTAGTAAACACAGTTTTTTGTATGTAAGTACAGGTCCAAGTGTTCACCGACTCGATCCGCCGCCCCGCCGTCCTGTCCGCGTGGCTGTCGAGTGGCCGCGCGCTCCGCGTCGTGCAGAAGACGGGCGAGCCGCTCGCGCGCGACGCGGCGGCGCAGCACGTCGCGCGCGTCGCGTCACGAGCCACCGGCTATACTGTGAGTCCGCCATCTTGTACAGTCAGCGTCAAATACTTCGTAGCAGTCAAAGTGGCCAAATAGTTCGGTACACCATACTAAATATATGGTGTACCGAACTATTTGGCTACTTTGACTGCTACGAAATATTTGACGCTGACTGTACACGGAAACCTAGAAAACTACTACTGAGATTTTTTTGTAATTTTTTTTTTATTTAATTTTGGGATACAAACAGGCAAAATAGTAGGTCCGCCATCTTGTACACGAAAACCTAGAAAACGGCTACTAAGTTTTTTTTAAATTTTTTTTTTTTTAATTTTGGGAAACAAACAGGCAAAATAGTAGGTAGTTATTTTATACATATTATTTATATTTAAGTTCTGATACATTTAGGTTTAGTGATTAATTAGTTTTATGTTAAGATATATTTTAATTTGTATTTCCATGAAATAAATAAACTCTTACGTATAAAATGTAAAATAAAACAGTACAATAAAATAATTAATTTGGATAATACACAGCCAAAACAGTTTCCACTTATGACTAATATTATTTATGATTGCTCAGCTACAACACCTATATATTCCATGCTATACAAGGTGCCCGTGAGCATTGCGAGACATTTTAACTAAGCATTCCTGGTAATATTTAGAAACTAAATGTCATATCTACACGCCTAGACTCAAAAAATCTTTTTAATTTAAGGTTAGTAGTTAAGCTAGAAAAATGCATGTTTTTTTGGTATGAAATAAACAGATTAATTTTTTTTTATATAAAGTTTTCTTGGTTAGGCCTAGTTTCAGAGATAATTAAATGTTTTACGAAATCATTCTTTTGCCATAAGTCGGTACAAAACACATTTTTGACTGCAGTATTGCCACTTTGAGGTCTAGTCTGGAAATGTATTCGAGAGGCTACCCCCAAATAAATAAAAAACTTTTTAGTTAATTTTAGCTTATGTGTTTATCAATAAAAATTACGTTTTATGTACAGGAGGGTTCAAAAAATGGGGGAAAAAAATATTTTTTTTTTTGTCGAATTTCACAAAAAGTTATATAATATTTTTTGCTTCTGTTGTCATCAGGAATGCACCGTTGAAATCTCGCAATGCACGGGCACCTTGTATATTACAGAATTTATTTTATTATTTATAACTATGCGTTTTGGCAGGTGACGTTGCTAGACGAAGAGAGCGCCCTCATCGAATATCTAGAAGGCCACGAACGACTGAGGACTATGATTGCCACCACTTGTAACTTAGATGGTACGTATGGTCTAAAATATACTCATAGCCACACAAAAGATAAGGACGTCTATTATTGTTACTATTTCGATTTACAGAATTGAACAAATTTTTTCAATAACTATTTTTTTTAAATATAAATTTCAGGCCAAAATGCCCATAGAATAATTTGAAATAGAAGTGTATCGTTAAAATAGAATAGAGGAGGTTAATAGAGGTGTGTAAGTAAGTAAATATTCTTTACAGTACATATGGGGCTACTTTATAGCACTAGTGCGAGAAGTAGCATATTATGTTACTGTGTCGAACATTTAAAGGGCCATATGTACTGTAAAACGTTGTACGATACATGTGCGAATAGGTAATTCGCAACTCGTGTCGATTTAAAACACTCCCTTCGGTCGTGTTTTAATTTATCGCCACTCGTTTCGAATTTCCTATTTTTCGCACTTGTATCGTAATGTACTATTATTGCACCAACAATTATACATTTTACATGTGTCTGTTTTTTTTTGTTTCTTTATTAAGTTTTCATTAGGCGATTAAATGCATTTTATTCATCAACTTAGTGCATTAGCGCCTTGATATGAACTTTATAATATGCTTTATCAGCATTAACATCTGAATCATCTGATATATTTTACTGTATGTTCTTTTTTCTATCGAAATTTGAGACCTCAATTATTCTGGGCACTTGAACTAAGTGTTTCCGAACCTAGGGTCTATTTTAATGGCTTCTATGTATTTTCATTTTCAATTGTGTTTTTGTTTTTTTTTCTCACTTTGTACGCATGTGTGTGTGCGTCAGTGTTAGCATTTTTTTTATATACTTTGTAATTCCTTGTGAGTTCCTGTAATTGGCTTTCTGTATTAATCTTGTTGTCCTATTGTAAGTTTAAAGCTGTTAGTTCTCCTGAACATAAATAAATAAATAAAGAATACTTTGTAAAATAACGGTACCGTTATTTTTCGGTAGCAAAATAAATTTATTGGGCTACCTAAATGGTTCGGATGAAACCGGTATGACGTCACACCATTATATATAGGTATCGTTATTTTTCGGTTATGCAGTCCCTGCTTTTAGTATGTCGTTTAAGGCACCTTTATTTACAATTACGCCTAAATTTCGATTATATACGAACTATTTCCCCCGCCACCGAACCCGAAACCGGCCTCCGCCACTGAAAGGCTTCGTTACTGTTCCTTTAGTATACCTATGATGGGACTCTGGTCGCATAACAACTTTTGTCATAATTTTAATTGTCATAACACTTTATGCATAAAATTGTAAGTTATAAAAATATTTAGTCAGAATTATTCCTGAGCATAACTGGGTTTTTGTCATAAATTAGTGTTGTCATAATTTTTATAGTCCTAAATTTAATTCGCATAAAATTTTAGGTTAGGTTCGTTACAAAAAATACATGACAACTGCTATGTATGTAATCAAATATTATGGCTAAAAATGTATGACACAATATAATATGACTTTTCATTTGTGTGCGCAATGATGATTATGACACAAGTTGTTATGCGTATGAAAGATATGACTTAAACTTTTATGCAACTGGACCCACCTATGACATATACTTCAGTTTATAATTTATACATAGTAGGGTGACTACTTCAAACGGGTTCAAACCCCGGCTCGTACCAATGAATTTTTCGGAACTTATGTACGAAATATCATTTGATATTTACCAGTCGCTTTTCGGTGAAGGAAAACATCGTGAGGAAACCGGACTAATCCCAACAAGGCCTAGTTTACCCTCTGGGTTGGAAGATCAGATGGCAGTCGCTTTCGTAAACAATAGTGCCTACGCCAAATCTCAGGATTAGTTGTCAGGCGGACCCCAGGCTCCCATGAGCCGTGGCAAAATGCCGGGGCAACGCGAGGAAGAAGTGTGACTACTTCAAAAAACACAAATCTAAATGTTATCGATAAAAATCATTTGTTTTGTTCTTTTTTTTAATACTACGTCGGTGGCAAACAAGCATACGGCCCGCCTGATGGTAACCAGTTTCCGTAGCCTATGTACGCCTGTAACTCCAGAGGTGTTACATGCGCGTTGCCGACCCTAACAACCCGCCCTCCCCTTGTTGAGCTCTGGCAACCCAAAAAGTTCCGAAGAAGTTGATTAGTTGTAACGTTGGATGGTCCCCCACAGTGCTGCACACGGTGAGCCGGCCGGCCGACGCGCTGCTGGTGCAGTCCCCACTAGCCAGCTTACACTCACACGAACAGCTCTGCGCGAAAATTCCCGCAAACGCTCTAAGGTAAATCACTTCATGGAGTTACACCTAGCTAAGTTAGCAGCAATTTTGATAGCCTGAAAACTTCTTTAGCGGCGCTGTGCACTTTTTGGGATGGGGAAAAAATGTTAAACTCGCGACAGGTCACGTGACCGACAGATTCGTCAGATTGAAAATTCGTAAGACGGACACGTGACCTGATCGAAAAACTCCATGATGGTTCTAGTAATGATGATGGTGTAAGTCGTTGAAATTATGGATGGAAGTTGATTTTTCTGAGAGATAAACTTTTTAATGTTAAATAATTGTAATAGGTCTGAAATGTTAAATTTTTGATGTAATATAAATTGTCATGTTTGTGTACGATAGCGCAATAAATGAATATTGTATTTTACGACATAAATGATAATACTTTTATACTGATAATTAAAGCAACTCGTGCAAAATGATTCCCTAACCATTCCAAAATATCAAAAATTCACAACGTTAATATTCAAGTTTTCACTTCTGCCGGCACTCCCGGAGTGCAACCCGTTGTTTTTTTTAACAGTTTTAAGAAAAAAAAAATAGTTTCAGTCGATATAACAAAACGCGTGCTTTTATTTTTTCCTGCTCTCAAACATATACTCAAACCAGCCATTAACTAGCAAGTTGCTTGAGCATCACTTTATACTACTACTACTTTACTACTACTTTCCTTTTTTATTCTATAGGAGTCAGAAGATTTAGTAATTTTTTAGTACTTTGGAGGACAATTTCTCCCAGTAGGTTGAGTTTGGGCAGCTAAAAAAAAATACGTGTCCGTTATTTTAGACTACTCTATAACATATATAAATATAAATCAAATCGGAACCGGACAGTTGGGTACCATTCCTTGTAAGTGCCAAGGGCCCTATTTCAAGTACAATGTTGTTTGTAGATCTGCTATGGAACAGAGCAGCTCCTGCGTGGAGGACTTCATTTGGAAGAAACGCAATTTTACTGAGTCGCTCGCTGACATGACTCTTCTCACCTGGCTGTTGGGTGAGTGTATTCAAGACTCTTAATAAGTAGGTTTATATGTTTTCACCTCAGCAGCTCGAACAAGCCTACTTTCGTCATTCCAGGGAGAGTGGAAAGTGCTACTTACCTCACTCCAGGGAGAGTGGAAAGTGCTACTTTTCTCACTCCAGGGAGAGTGGAAAGTGCGACTTTCCTCACTCCAGGGAGAGTAGAAAGTGCGACTTTCCTCACTCCAGGGAGAGTGGAAAGTGCTACTTACCTCACTCCAGGGAGAGTGGAAAGTGCTCTTTTCCTCACTCCAGGGAGAGTAGAAAGTGCTACTTACCTCACTCCAGGGAGAGTGGAAAGTGCGACTTTCGTCATTCCAGGGAGTGAGACAAAGTAGCTTTTTAATTTAGTGAAGGCCATGAATACAGGAATAAAAAGTTTACTTGATGTTGAATTGTTTTAACCTTTAATATGTTATAACAAATCAAATGTCCTACCTTCCTATGAAAATATTTTAATTTGTTTTTATTTCTTTATACCTTATGTTTTTGCACCGCCTACAACTTATCTGCTTTGCCTAAAGGTTGACTGGTATAGAATGCCTTACGGCATTGAGTTCGCCTATTGTACAGTGTGTTTTCTTATGTGCAATGAGGATTAAATAAAATAAAGCTGCTTTGCAATTTGTGATTTGAAAACACATCTGGAGGAGGAGAAAGGGTCAATGTTTTGGAACGATTTATCATAGGTACGTGCGATTCTAGTCAGGTTAGAATTTGGCCGTAATTGGTACGAGGCCAGGGAATATGGAATAGATAGTGTGAGGAGTACGGCGCGAAGGAGCGCGGAGCCCTAACTGTGATAGCAACCCAACGCAGTCTAAATGCCCGCTGAGAATATCGTGGAGGAACATCGTGTTATGAAATCTGCATCTATCCTCGTACGTTTCAGGGATTTTCCTCAAGCGATAATTTAGATACTTTTCATCACACTTGCTCGAAAAAGATCTTATTTCATGCAGGTGTGCTGAAGAACAAAGGCCTATTTTGTCCCCGCGGGAGTTATGGATTGTGAAAAAAATGCTCAACGATTTTCCGCTAATATTATAACCAGAGTAAGCGTAGGAGTTGAAAATGGAGTTCCGGTTACTCTAGTTATAATATTAGCGGAAAATCGTTGAGCATTAGACTTTTTGTTTGCCGCGATATCTATTGTCGAGTAGCAGTACTGAGAGTTCCGCTACTCGATGCTAGATGTCGACTGCGAAAATAATAAGCATTTTGGTACCAAAACTGATGTATGGAGTGAGCACTCTATTACTTCTTATTTATGATTTTACTAAAAAACTAAAAGCATTATTTTAACAATGCGAAAGATAGGTAGCTCGTTTTTAATATACGTATAACATATGTTGAAACAATTTCTACTCTAACATTGATAATTGAGCACGAAACAGCCACAAATAATTCCCTTTTCGTGGCCAACTCACTAGGTACCTAATCACAAAAATAATAATATCGAAGTTAACCCTACGAAAACCGATTACTGAAACAGTAATTAAATTCTTGTTTGATAATTAATGACCAAACAGTGAATACATTATTCACGTTTCGTAGCCAATTCACTACGAACACGGAAAAAAAACTTATTTTGTTGTTAACTACGAAACTCGGTTACGAAAAAAGCAAATAAATTCTTCTTTGATAATTAATTATCAAACAGCGAAAAATAATTCCACTTACGTAGCCAATTACGAGATCGTAATTATGGAAAAAACTAAAGGTAATTTTGCATATATTTAATTTTTAAATCCACTAACATTTATTGAACCATAACAGGTTGTTTACCATGACTAATCAAAGATGGAAAAAGATTTACCACAATTATGAATAAGGAGTGGGTAAACTTTAAAAACCCACAAAAATTTTATGCATTTCTGGTTAAAGACATTTATTTACTCAAAAGAAATTTACATTTCACTTAATAAGTAGGTAGTTTACAATATTAGACACAATAAATAGTTATGACGATTCGTGAGCGTACATAGTGTAGGTATATAGTTGCAGCAGGAGAAGCAATAAAATAAAACAAAGTTAACTAAGAACTTAAATTAAAAGTACCTATTGAGTGATAGTTAGTTAAGTATATTAACCCCATCAACTAACAGACAATAAAAATCACATTAACATGTTTTCCTATTTTTTTTATGTACTTAGATAGTATATATATTTTTTTTTTTCATACATTATGGTAGGTAGAACTATACAAAATATTAAAATGTTATTCGCAATGGCACTGGGCGACCGGCCGGTGACTATAAGCTCGCGATAAGACGACAAAACCTCCGTCTACACTAGCGCTCCTAGCGGCAAAATTAAAGGCGGTAGCCCTCTTGTAAATAAATAAATATTAAATAAAATAAATAAATATTATAGGACATTATTACACAAATTGACTAAGTCCCACAGTAAGCTCAATAAGGCTTATGTTGAGGGTACTTAGACAACGATATATATAATATATAAATATTTATAAATACTTAAATAGATAGAAAACACCCATGACTCAGGAACAAATATCCATGCTCATCACACAAATAAGTGCCCTTACCAGGATTTGAACCCGGGACCATCAGCTTCGTAGGCAGGATCACTACCAACTAGGCCAAACCGGTCGCCAAATATATATATAAATATTTAAATAGATAGAAAACACCCATGACTCAAGAACAAATATCCATGCTCATCACACGAATAAGTGCCCTTAACCAGGATTTGAACCCGGGACCATCAGCTTCGTAGGCAGGGTCACTACCAACTAGGCCAAACCGGTCGCCAAATATATATATAAATATTTAAATAGATAGAAAACACCCATGACTCAGGAACAAATATCCATGCTCATCACACGAATACATGCCCTTACCAGGATTTGAACCCGGGACCATCAGCTTCGTAGGCAGGGTCACTACCAACTAGGCAAAACCTGTCGTCAAAAATAAAAGACAAGTAATCTATATAACTGTCCTCGCGTGCAGGTGTGGGCGACCGGCACCTGCAGAACGTCATGTGTTCCCGCGCCGGCGCGCTGCGGGCGGTGGACTTCGGCGACGTGTGGCGCCGCGCCGAGCTGCCCGCCAGGCTCACGAGGAACTTGCTCGCAGTTGCGGATATTCCAGGTTTGTTTTACTTTTTTTTTTTTTACTAGATACGTGCCCAGGGGTGGCAGAATACCGGGCACAATACCTCGGTTCCCCGGGGTCTCTCCCAGAAGTCGTCGGCAACATCAAGGGTCTGCTAGGCTTCCTGGTAGAGTTGGGTTGGCAGGAGTAGTGCCGTCAACCCACCATCACGCAAAATAGGCGCGAATTGCGACGTCGAGTTGCGGAAACCCAGCCCGCGAATACGAATACGAATACGAACTAGGTACGTCGGTGGCAAACAAACACACGGCCTGCCTGATGGTAAGCAGTTTCCGTAGCCTATGTGGGCTTGTGCACAAATCGCGCGAGGTTTTTTCGGCTACTTCTTGCAACATGATGACCTATTAGATGGCGCCACTTTTTGATATTTAACAAATTTAACACATATCGGTGAAAGAATAAGGATCAAAGTCAAATGGCGTTCTACGAGTTTTAATAGTGTGTTGAAAGATGGTAGTAAATTTACTGTGGCTACAAAATCCACCTCTATTTCAAACATCTTGGCTCTAGGAGAGACCGGTCCTTTGTTGCTAACTAATTCCAGTTCTTCTGCTTAATTCCCTTTTTTGTAATTCCTTTATTATTGTGGTTTTATTTGTTGAAGCATACTAATATATATTTATACACAACTTGTCAGTAGAAAAAAGCGTAAAATCAAATTTTCTGTGGGAAGTCAATTTTTCACGCCTACGTTTTTTAAATTTGCCGCCTTTTTGAACTGATAAGGTCGTTGTACCAGAGTATAACCATAAACAAATATAAATAAAGAAATAGTGATAAATCCATACATCAATTTTCTTGCCAAATCGTGAGTTATTTCGTAGTCGACATCTAGCGTCACGTAGCGGAATTTATCAGTACTGTTACAATAGATGTTGACAATAGATGTCCTGACGAACCAAAACTCGAATGCTCCATAATTTTCAGCTAATATAATAAACCGGATTAACCGGAACTCTAGTTTCAACTCCTGCTTGTAATATTAGTAGTGAATTGTTTTGACAATACATTTCTCGTCAGTTGCGACACTTGTGACATCTGGTGTCAAGTAGCGGTACTAATAAATCCACTACTTGACGCTAGATGTCGACTACGAAATAACACGCGTTTTGGTAAGAAAAATGGAGTTACCACAAGTAATAATTGGTTGGTTGCAGTACTAGAAGCGCGCTTGCAATGTTCGCTGGCGGCCATGCGGGGCTCCGCGCTGCTGCTGGAGGCGGCCGTGCGCGTCGCTTTCCATTGGATGGAGCCCGAGATAGAGGATCAGGTAACAATCATTGTACACCTTAACTCGTAGCTTTTTAGGGTTCCGTAGCCAAATGGCAAAAAATGGAACCCTTATAGATTCGTCATGTCCGTCTGTCTGTCCGTTTATGTTACAGCCACTTTTTTCCGAAACTATAAGAGCTATACTGTTCAAACTTGGTAAGTAGATTTCTATGAACCGCATTAAGATTTTTATACAAAAATAGAAAAAAAAAAACAATAAATTTTGGGGTTTCCCATACTTGGAACTGAAACTCAAAAAATCTTTTTTCATAAAACCCATACGTGTGGGGTATCTATGGATAGGTCTTCAAAAATGATATTGAGGTTTCTAATATCATTTTTTTCTAAACTGAATAGTTTGCGCGAGAGACAGTTCCACAGTGAAAAAAATTGTGCCCCCCCCCCTGTAACTTCTAAAATAACAGAATGAAAAATCTAAAAAAAATATACGATATACATTACCATGCAAACTTACACCGAAAATTGGTTTGAACGAGATCTAGTAAGTTAATGGGCGAGTCTGACTTGCACTTGGCCGCTTTTTTACTTTTAAAATACTTACGTTTATAATTTTTTTTTAATGGATGTCTCACGTCATATTTATGTAATAGAACCCAGGCGGTAGCGGTCATATTTCCAGCTTTATATATTAAAGTTTAAAAATCTTACCGGAACCTACTTCACAAAGACGTAGAAGTTAAACCAAATTGTCTAAGTCTGGTTTGAGCGACAAAGAATATTATTATTCTATAAGTGGAAACTGTTATGGCTTGTGCTATATGGCTAAATATAAATTATTAATAATACAAATTGTACATTATTTTAGATGCAGCACGTTCGCGGCATCCTCCGCGGCGTGACGTCATCGTACGACGTGTGTCGTGACGTCACAAACCGCTCCCAACTCAGATATAAAGAGATGTATATACAGCTGCTGGACCGGACGCTTGGAGACTCGCGCAGGGAACGCTATAGTGTTGAGGAACAGGCGAGTTAGATGTTCTCTTCTTCTTCCTCGCGTTGTTTTGCCACGGCTCATGAGAGCCTGGGGTCCGCTTGGCAACTAATCCCGAGCATTGGCGTAGGCCCTAGTTTTTAAGAAAGCGACTGCCATCTGACCTTCCTACCCGGAGGGTAAACTAGGCCTTGTTGGGATTAGTCCGGTTTCCTCACGATGTTTTCCTTCACCGAAAAGCAAATATCAAATGATATTTCGTACATAAGTTCCGAAAAACTCATTGGTACGAGCCGGGGTTTGAACCCGCGACCTCCGGATTGCAACTCGCACGCTCTTACCGATAGGCCACCAGTGCTTTTTACTTTTTTATAAATAAATATATTTATAATAAAAAATATATATATAAATAAAAAAAGTATTATGAGTTAGATATTAAAATAAAAAAAATATTACTTTGCTTATCCGCGAAAAGATAACGTCTCACTCACGCTTGCACAGGAGGGGCAGTGATCAAGGTATAAATATGGCCGACCATCCTAGACAGCTCGGCTGAAGCCAAGGACCCCCGCCACCTCAAGCCAAGCAGCGCCCCACACCTCCCCACACTTTCTTAAAAATGAGATCGATAACTTGAAAAATGATAACGCCTGCGAAATTGTAATAGCAAGCAAAATATAAAATGAGTAAAACTTGGAGACCACAAATAAAATGGCTTATATTATAATTGAATATGAAGGTACAAAAATTTGGCTTTTATAAAATTTATCAATAACCAGGGGAACATAGCGTAATAAAATACACCCGCCATTCTGACTGTCAGGATGGCGAGTGTACTGTTTTTTGATGATAACTTTGTGTACCACGAGGTACAATTTTTTTTAACGAAGGTACTAAATAGTACAAATTAGATACAAAAATATGGTATGCTTTTCATTTATTTTTGTTTAGGTGCACCCGCCATTCTGACTTTCACATATTTGCGTATTTATTTTTACGATGGCAGGGTGGGAACATTTATTGCATGTAAAAATACGCAAGTAAGTATGACGGGTTAGCACTGATTGACTAGCACGTTATCTTTTCGCGAATAAGCAAAGTGATATTTTTTGTTTTAAGTAATTTGGATTTCCGCAAAGTAACGCCTGATTCTTTTATTTGAGTTAGATATGGCAGTGTACTTAATCGAAGGAACTTAATCGACCCTCCTATACGTTGCAGATATCCTGCTTGTTGCGGCACTGTACGTGTCCGGAGCTCCTGAGCGTTGTCCGCGCCGGCTGGGAGCCCTGGCTCTAGAGATGGGTACTGAGCAAATACTCAAGGGTAAATACTGAGTAAATACTCAGTATTAACTCACCTCTACCCATCCCTACCCGGCTCTAATCTTTACAAACTTGATAGCTTTAGCAGGCGTTCCAAACTCGGTG
The DNA here is from genome assembly GCF_033807575.1 of Cydia pomonella. Taxonomy (NCBI): domain Eukaryota; kingdom Metazoa; phylum Arthropoda; class Insecta; order Lepidoptera; family Tortricidae; genus Cydia; species Cydia pomonella. The sequence continues at coordinate 10,516,397 of NC_084727.1, forward strand.
GTAAATTTGATTGTGAATCTCATATAACGTTCAGGCGTACAGAATTAAATAGTGAGGTTGACGAGACAGCGCCCTTGAATTTTTCGTCGAGACCAAAATTTAATTGACGACCGGTTTGGCCTAGTGGGTAGTGACCCTGCCTACGAACCTGATGGTCCCGGGTTCAAATCCTGGTAAGGGCATTTATTCGTGTGATGAGCATGGATATTTGTTCCTGAGTCATGGATGTTTTCTATGTATTTAAGTATTTATAAATATTTTTATATTATATATATCGTTGTCTTAGTACCCTCAACACAAGCCTTATTGAGCTTACTGTGGGACTTAGTCAATTTGTGTAATAATGTCCTATAATATTTATTTATTTATTATTAATTAGATTGTGCGAAAAATCGTCTCATCTGGACAGTACTTTATATTCTTACTTTATGGTTTATGAAATGCTTGTTGTGTAAGTTTAATATGAAGCTGATGTGATATCACGGAAATGTTTCCAATTAAAACTATTGTATATTGTTAACAAATAAACCCGAAATAGTTTTTGAAATATTAAATAAAAGGTTTTTACTGAACAAAAAATATTTTATTAAATCCATGTGAATTCTGAATCTTAAGCCAACATCAATACCTGTGGCCATAAACTTTGTTGTATTGACTTTTTGAGTTTTGTGGGGAGTTGGCGACGGTATTGGATATTTTTTAATTAACCAAATAGTAATCTATTTTTTTTTGTTAGCCTGCTATAGTGTCCCAGTGCTGGGCAAAGGCCTCCCCTCGTTTTCCCCACTCGACCCAGTCGTTGGCATTTTCCCACCATTTTGGGTAGAATGCGTCGCAAGTCATCCCGCCATCTCCTTTAAGTAATCTATTATATGATAAATACTTAATGTATCCATATTCATATTCATATTTGAATATTTATAATAATTCATATTACATGTCACTTTTCATTACACATTAAGATACTGAAATAAATTAACAATTACATTAAATTTACAGTTCAATTAAAATTAGCATAATAAATACAATGTTAAATAGAAATAATTATACCTACAGTTACATAAGGTAATTAGTTAATTAATAAAATCTGCAAAATTGTAGAAAGTGTGTGTGTGTGTGTGTGTGTGTGTGTGTGTGTGTGTGTGTGTGTGTGTGCGTGCGTGCGTGCGTGCGTGCGTGCGTGCGTGCGTGCGTGTGTGTGTGTGTGTGTGTTGACTGTATTTAAAATAAATTATTTAACACCACGCATGAAATAGAGCAGCACAACATTAAAAGAGAAACGTAAATAGCAGTTATTTTATACATTGTTTATATTATAAAGTATATAGAAATATAAAGAGTAGGGAAGTTGACCGTGACGTCATTTACTACTGTTCATATAAATTTCATAGTGGCAAGTCGTTTTGACAGTTCGAAAAAGGTGTTTTGACTAATAGTCAAATATGAAATACCCTATTATGGTTGGATGTCATGTCCCGAAGAAAGTAATAAATATAATTATAAGCATATAGTTTATTTAATTTTTCTTAACAATGAAATAAAAATGTATATAACAACAATTAACCATATACTACTTCTTAACACCCACGTGTTACCGTCTATTATTTTCCAAATATTTTACTTGGCTGATTCACAATACTTTTCAGTTCAAAATCTCGAGCGGTGGGCGGTCGAACCCGATAAGTCGAGCACATTTGTTTTTAGAATTATAACTATAGTTCACACACACACACAACCCACGTATGTACATGGGTCACATGTGACGTGTGTAGAGTTCTTCAATGAATGACAAAATATCTGGACTTATCGGTGAGAGCTGTGGGGAATAAACCTATCACTATTTAGCAGAGATCTATAGCACAGTTAAACCAAGAAAGTGTATACTAGAAATTTATTCAGTGTTTACATGAGAACTGTTATTGACCGACTGACATACATAAAAGTAAACAAACAATTCAGAGAACCGTTGCTACACAAATACAAATTTGACAGGATTCCGTCTACTGCCAGTACTGTGGCCCCTTAAAATAGGCGTAACCAGATTCTACAAATATCACATTAACATAATATTTCAATAAGAGTCAGAATGGCGGGTGTACCTAAATAAAATTAAATGAAAACCATACCATATTTTTGTACCTAATTTGTACTATTTAGTACCTCCTTTAAAATAATTTTACCCCACGGTTCTTAAAATTTATCACCAAAAAACAGTACACCCGCTATCCCGACAGTCAAAGAGCCAAATTTTTGTACCTTTTTTGTACCTTCATATTCAATTATAATACGAGTTATTTTATTTGTGGTTTCCACAAGTTTTACACATTTTATATTTTGCTTGTTATTAAAATTTTGCAGGCGTTATAATTTTCCAAGTTATCGATTTCGTTTTTAAGAAAAAACGCTAAGGTACAATTATTTTTATTACGTCAGGATTTAGTACCTTTAATGTTTAATCTGTTAAGTTCAAATAACTCAGTAAATCATGTCTTAAAAAAGGCTAGGCGCCAATTCAAAGAAATCTTCCTAAGAAAAATCATTTTTAAGACATGATTTTCTTAGTTATTTGAACTTAACAGATTAAACATTAAAGGTAGTAATTCCTGGCGTAATAAAAATAATTTTACCTTTGCGTTTTTTCTTAAAAATGAAATCGATAACTTGACAAATTATAACGCCTGCAAAATTGTAATAGCAAGCAAAATATAAAATGAATAAAACTTGGAAACCACAAATAAAACGACTCATATTATAATTGAATATGAAGGTACAAAAAAGGTACAAAAATTTGGTTTTTATAGAATTTATCAATAGCCACGGGAACATAGCGTAATAAAGTACACCCGCCATTCTGACTGTCAGGATGGTGGGTGTACTGTTTATTGATGATAATTGATATCTTTACGTACCGTGATGTAATTTTTTTTTTAATGGGGTACTAAATAGTACAAATTAGGTACAAAAATATGTTATGCTTTTCAATTATTTTTATTTAGGTACACCCGCCATTCTGACTTTCACACTTATCGGGTTTGAAAGCTCACCCCTCGAATACACATTAACTGAGTCAAGTGTAGTCTATCCTCTACAGCTTAGATTTATTCTCAAACTTCTTATCCAAAAACTCACAAAGCACTTTAAAAAAACGTTCCGGATTAGTAAAATGCACATCATGTCCACCTTCCACCGTTATCACAGTAAAATTCTCCAGAGTTTTCTCCAAATCGTTGATTAATTTCAGTGCTTCCTTCTTACCGTTAGAGTAGCCACCCTGCCAGTCTTTGGCAGCGATGAGGAGGGTAGGTGTGGGCGTACAGAACAGCTGGTAGTAGTAGGAGGGGGGGTAGTTGGGTGGTGGGAGGCATAGGAGCCGGCGGTCCCAGGCCAATCTGGAAATAATTAGAAGCAGATTATAGTCAATAAGAAGAATAGGCGTAGGAGTTGAAAATAGAGTTCCGGTTACTCTGGTTATAATTTTAGCGGAAAATCTACAGTGTCTACAGGAAACATGAGTTATTGAACACTTACTCATAAAGGTCATCTCCGACTTGCACCATGTTCCTGGCCAGCGCGAGCTGCGCCTGCGCCTCCGTGAAGCCGCGCGCCGACATCACCGCCTCCAGAGCGCGCCGCTTGCTGCCGACAAGTTCAATTCAATTCAATGTCTTTATTTTGCATAAAAAGTGGTATATAAAAGTTATTAAAAGATATTTACAGGTTCACACAATTTACTAGATGTCTCAAGGGTCGTGGCTGGCGAAAATTGTATTGCTCAACAATTTACAACTAATATTACAAGCAGAAGGAGTTGAAAATAGAGTTCCGGTTAATCCGGTTATAATATTCGCTGAAAATTGTTGAGCATTAGACTTTTCATTCATTCATTTCTTTATTTATAAAATAGTACATTTTACACGTCAACTAACTAATTACACTTCAATATTATAGCATATTATTAAGATAATTACATTACAATATTTTGCAATTATTATAATCTAATATTTAATTAGGTTTCATTTAAAGTGTTTGTTCTGGGTCGGCAACCGTTATCGGCGAATTCCTCGATATTATAACATGCTAAATATGGTGTTTTATTAAATTTTAAACTTTCATTTCATTAATAAAAACATATTATTATATTATTAAAACTTAAAATTTACACAAACAAACCGCTCCCCACCGTCCCGGGTGCAAAGGCGCCCATGATACTCGCAGCATTTCCACGCTGAATTACCATGGACAGCCTTTGCACTAGGAACGACTCGGAGCGGGGACCCTCCCCCTTTTGCCTGAGACGACGGCCTAGTTCGCGTGTAAAACGTTTTGCGTCCGCTCCCCAGCAACCCGCCGTTTCTACAGCGAAAGGAACGAATATATACCCTGGGCAAATAGGGGCATATTATTGCCTCTTTAAAGCCGCTTGCGTTTCGGCTGCCGCTCCGGCCGTGCGCGAGGTACGGCTGATGTGGGAGGCGGCGAAGGTGCTGACGCACGTATAGTAAATTTTTTTTAAGGTTGCAATAGCGGTCATTGACTTGACCTTTATCCCGAAATCGTAATTTTCTAGCGATAAATAATCTATCTATACAAAACTGTCGCAAAAATGTCATCCCTTGTGTTTCATAGTACAGGGAGCAGAAATCGCAAACCTAAAATAATAGAGTTGTGATTTTATTAGTACTCTTTCATAGAACAGAAAAAGGAATTAAGGTAAGTATTTGAAAAATATTTATATTTTTTATTGTTTAGCTATCGAACATAAAAAAGTAAAACGTAACCATACTCTATATGTTTAGGTATTCAAATAAAAGTAAACAAAAAATTTTTACATTTCCGTGTAGGTATAGGCAGTTATAACATTTATTGGTTAACACTTTCGCGACTAGACAAAAAAGTGAGACATACTCCAAGGACCACTAGCACCCACTAGTTAGGTTCCGAAGTACCTATACCGATACAGACACGAGAAAAATAAGCTGGTAGTCTTCAATATATAAATAAGTATCACAACTAAAAGCGTATAACACCACCACGTACCACGAACAATTATCGAATGGTTCTAATTGCATTTTGGTTTACCTGTCGGGGGAGTTTTCAAAAACACCACGTCTAATGGGAAGATAAGACGTAAACAAGATAGCGCAGATAAAGTAACTACTTGTTTTTGTCAAAGAAGTTTCAAGTTTATTACTTGTGCATGAACATACTAATTACAATAACTTGTCAATGCTACATTGTACGTTTGTACTAAGTAGTAAAAGATAATCCCTGTAGATGCAGTGCCGGCCCGCTTTCTAAATGCATATATTGTTATTCATATTTTTGTGTCTAGTTCAAAATGTTATTTTCCATTATCTGGTTATTGGCTCCACGTTGTCTTTGAAATAACATTAGGTAGGTTTAGATAAAAAGGTTTAAATTGCCTTGTCGCCAGACGATACTGGAAAAGTAAAATAAATATAATAAATAATATAATTAAAAGACAAGACCGACGGGACCGAGTGTGCCCCACCCCTGACTCTCGACACTCATAAAATGTAAGGCTGTGGTATCGCCGGCCGCGGATAGCTGAGTAGTTAGCGGGTACTGCCGGCGGTGTTAGTGCTCAGTTGATGTTTTTATTATTAAAAATTACTTCATCTCCATGTAGAAATAAACAAACAGACTTAAACGTATTTAAGATTTATTTTTGGATGTAAAAATGACATATTATCATTAAATTAACACTTGCAATGACACCCGTACGCACCTAATGAGCTCTTGGCTCCATCCTACCCTGTATTATGATACACAAGCGATAAATTTTTTGCGACAGTTTTGTATAGATAGATGATTTATCGCTAGAAAATTACGATTTCGGGTTAGGGGTCAAGTCAATGACCGCTATTGCAACCTTAAAAAATTTTTACTATAGCGTCCCGCACCAAGCACCGCCCCCGTTCCCGGTAGGAGGGTCAGGCCATCGGGGCGGCCAAGACCAGGGGGCTCGAGCACCGATGGGACACCAGCCGACCTAAGGGCCCTCTGGACGGTATCGTTGAGGGCATGGTGACGCGGGTGCCTACCTGCGCAACGACGACAACTCATGCTAAATTGGTTAATAATATTTTTAGTTTGTTTACAAACAATTTATCGCTCTGTACTTCCGTCGTTCGTCGCGACATCTATTGTCAAGTAGCAGTACTGATAATTCCACTACTCAATGCTAGATGTCGACTACGAAGATAATAGTCATTTTGGTACGAAAACTGATGTATGGAGTGAGCACTCTATGTTACTTATTTCTTTATGATATTAGAGCTGAATGGGCCCAAGATATAAAATGTCAAACACCTGTAAATCCTCTTCCCGGCGAACGTGTCATAGTTATCATAATACTTCTGGTGGAAGGATGCGAAGTACTCCCTCGGATCGTGGACTTGCAGACGAGCCAGCGCCGGCCCGGGGTCCAACAGAATCATCTTCGATATACGGTGAGGATACACCGCATTAAAGAATAAACCTGGGACATAATCAAATTCATTGTTATTCACTTGCGTTTGACCGATTCATTGGAGTCTGCGCAGCATGTCTTTTTTTCCATACCTCTCTTATTTGTCTCCACATTGTTCAACTAAAGAGAGGTATGGGCAATGTGAATGTCATCTCGCCTTGTGTGGTAGGGCACAGCACAGCAGATGTCATTCCAGATCTAGAGCAGAGCCCAACTGGGGAAGTACCTCCACCTTACAGAAAACCGCAGCCAAATAACACTTGACCCTACTCATAGTGTTGTGTTCCTGCCGGTGAGTAAGGTTGCCAGAGCTCAACGAGGGGGGGTGGGGTTAGGGTCGGCAACGCGCATGTAACTTCTCTGGAGTTGCAGGTGTACATAGGCTACGGAGACTGCTTACCATCAGGCAGGCCGTATGCTTGTTTGCCACCGACGTAGTATTAAAAAAAAAAAAAAAACTTCAATATTTATTCAGCAAATAGGCCACACGGGCACTTTTACACGTCAACGTGGAATTTACATACAAACAACTGAGAGATGTATAGTCTCTAAATGTCGAATTACAAAAAAACAGAGTTCCGTACCATTATCTATAAAAACAGCAAAACAATCACGTTTGTTGTATCGGAGCCCCCTTAAATATTTATTTTATTCTTTTTTTGTTATAGCGGCAACAGAAATGCATCATCTGTGAACATTCCACCGGTCTAGCTATCATGGTTCATGAGATACAGCCGGGTGGCAGACGGACAGATGGACAGACAGCGGAGTCTTAGTAATAGGATCCCGTTTTACCCTTAGGGTACGAACCCTAAAACAGATACAAAAAAAAATCTAAAATTATTAAGATTCATTCGTAATACCTTTCTCGTCACATAACTTTCATCTCACCGGATCACATGCATATCTTCACATAAAAATATTTTATTAAGTATTTGATTCATTATGGGCAGCGGATGGTCTTTTTAGGGTTCCGTAGTCAACTAGGAACCCTTATAGTTTCGCCATGTCTGTCTGTCCGTGGCTTTGCTCTGTGGTCGTAAGTGCTAGAAAGCTGAAATTTGGCATGGATATATAAATCAATAAAGCCGACAAAGTCGTACAATAAAATCTAATTTTTTTTTTTTTTTATGGTACCTCCCCTACACGTAAAGTGGGCGTGAACATTTTTTTTTTGCTTCAACCCTACAGTGTGGGATATCGTTGGAAAGGTCTTTCAAAAATAATAGGGGTCTTCAACAAACATTTCTTGATAAAGTGAATATATTCGGAGATAATTGCTCCGAAAGAAAAAAAAAAATGTCCCCCCCCCCCTCTAACTTTTGAACCATAGGTCCAAAAAATATGAAAAAAATCTTGGAAGTAGAGCTTAAGAAAGACATTAAATGAAAACTATAGCGGATATGATCAGTTTAGCTGTTTTTGAGTTATCGCAAAAAGTTTCCCCTTCATAGTAAAAAGACGTACACCCAAAGTTCATACTTACCATAGTACCATACTTTAAGCTCCAGTTTAGCTTATTGTGACGGAAGAGTAACTACGGAACCCTACTCTGAGCATGGCCCGACATGCTCTTGGCCGATTTTTTATATTAAATTTGTATATGATATATTGTTTTGTTTTGTGTTTATTCTGTGCTAGACTTCTTTTGCATCTGGAACACCTACTGACATAACATATTTTATTTTTTAATTCCGCTACCTAAAGGTTGTCTGGAAGAGATCGCTTTTTAGCGATAAGACCGCCTGTTGTTTACCTCTTCTTTATGTGTTGTATTATTTGTACTGTTTCTGTATTGAGGTGTGCAATAAAGATTATTTGTATTGTATTGTTAGATTAAGTCACTTATTAATTATTATAAAAAAATGTTATATGAATGTTGTATTTTACTTTTATATCATAGAAAAAATAAGAGCGAATCGCCTAGCGTGGTATGGGCATGTGATGCGGAGGGATGAAAGTCATGTGACGAGAAAGGTATTACGAATGAATGTGGAGGGATGGAACGGGAGAGGAAAACCTAGGAAACGGTGGATGGATTGTGTGAGAGATGACATGAAACGAACGCGAGTGAACGATGAGATATGGAAGGAAAAGACATGCTGCGCCAACCCCAAATGAATGGGATAAGGGCAAGCGAATGACGATGATCAATATTATAAGAAAGCTAATCTAATAATGATCTAAATAACAGCAATACCTCCCTCGCAGCCCATGGAGTGGCCCACAAAGATGAACTGCTTCCAGCGCAGATGCCACACGGCCACCTGCACCGCGCCCACGAAGTGCAGCCTCGTTGGCGCCACTCCTGCGCAAAAGCAGTAGATATCCAGGGATTTAGAGCAATGAATTTGAAACTTTAATGGAAAAATACAAAAATATACAATGACTATAATGCTGGCATAAGGCATTAGCAGTGATCGAAACTATGGGCGTAAAGCTTTAACAAAACTTATCAAGCGGACGTAAAAAGAGTGCTTATAGCCTTAAAAATATTCGAATATCTATGAACGTCAATATTTTTATGGCTGTAAGTACTATACTATTCCTATCCCTATGGACATGAATATTTTTAGGGCTGTATGCACTATTTTATGTCCGCTTAACAAGTTTTGTTAAAGTTTTACTCCCATAGTTCCGATCACTGGGCATTAGGCATATATGATTGTATATTTTTGTATTTTAACAATATCGTGACAAAAATGTTTACTGTGGCATATTCGGCATTTGTTTTTATTAAAGCTAAAGGAGATTATTTTAAAGATTTAGTTTTAGTTAAATTATTGTGCTTTAATTTTTTAATGACATTCTCCAAAAGATGTGTGAAAAAAAAATTGTCAACATATTTCTGAATCTAAATTTCAATACAAAGTTGAATTTTCTAACCTGTTACAACCCCAAAACAAAGGCTCGAAACCGGTTTATTAAATACCGGTTTATTTCGGTGTTCCTCCGAACTTTTATAAGAACGCGAACGTTTTATGAACTTTTTTGTAATATACAAAACCGGTTTATTCGACGGACGACGAAACGGCCGGCCGACATGGTGGTGTGCCACATGAAAATAGACACTGACATAGAAAGAAACCGGTTTTTTATTGCTCTAAACCGGTTAATATGACAAGAACTGGGGGCCTACCGCGAAATACGAAATTCGCAAATTGCGGGGATCTTTCTCTTTTACTCTCCCTAACACGTAATTAGAGTGACAGAGAAAAATGCTCGCAATTGACGAACTTCGATTTTCGCGGTTATAGCCCTGTTCTTATAAAAACCGATTTAAAAATAACGGTTTTTCGAGCGAAACCGAAATTATAGGTTTTGCGCCAACATGATAACGGTTTGAGCCTTGCCCAAAACTACAATGTAAGCATAATAAAGGCATTTTAGGCATAAATAATAACTCAACTCAACTTTAAACTCTCAATTATATCAATAGATGGCAGTACCCACAAAAACAAGCTATACAAAACTAACATGAGTAATCACCATTAAGAAGACCCACCTGTAGGGAAAGGTTCGGAGCGACCATGGCCAGGCAAGTCCAGAGCCACGTAATGAAATGAGTCAGGCAAGAACTGTAGGAGCGGCTCAAAGGTGGCCGCGCTGTCCTGCCGTCCGTGTACCAGCAGCACTGGATAGCCTGCTTCATTCCCCCATGACATCACTGTAATATAATGTGTTAATAGTGACAGTAATGATTTTATGAAAGAGATAATTTAAAAAAAAATATTGTATAGTCCTGGCGGTTCACCCCGGAAATCAGTAAAATGCTGCAAATGGTGTTAAAAGTATGAAAATTGGTACGATTGATCTTTAGTCCATTTAAATTAATTTGACCCGAAGCACCAAAAAATAATAATTCAGGAGTTACGTGATCTTTTTTTTGTATGGGATTTTTTTTTTGTTCAAATACCTATCGTGTGTGGTATTAAATGAAAGGGCATTCTAAGCCGGTTCCAAGAATATATCACATCATTACATTTCAGTCACTTGTATTAAATTAAAATTAAAATAATTTTCAAAACATACCAAGTTTGAGCTCCTCCAGATACAATACCGTTGAATTATTTTTTGTAAAATATACCTCAAATAATAATATCCTCATATCTAGGATAGGAAATACCAACAAAGGAATTTCGTAAATATTTAAATTTTGCATTTTTTTTTAATTTTTCATTATTATTAATTGTGATCCACCTATTAATTACGATCCACCTATTAATTACTATCAGTATAAATATTAGTAGAATTAATAATATTTTCAACACACACACTCGTTGAGAGACTCCGAGACAGACCGAGAACGAGTGTGTAAATACATGCTGCTCTCTTCTCGCCTCGCCGTTACTCGTCTCGTCTCGCACTTCTCCGATTGGATCCAAGCGGTGCCGAAACTCTTCGAGAGTGGCTTAGAATGCCCTTTCATTTAAAACCACACACAATAAGTTTCTGAACAAAAAAAATTTTTTACCATACAATAGAAAGATGATGTCACAACTCCTCAATTTTTTTATTTCTTTTTTTGGTGCTTCGGGTCAAATTGATTTAAATGGACTAAAGATTAATCGTACCAATTTTTATGCTTTTAACAGAATTTGTTGACTTGAGTTTTTAGGCGTACCGCTAGCACTAATAACTATTGCAGAATTATTATTAAATTTAAGGAACCATACATTTTCACCTGTTAATTTTTATCTAGAATTATGTATAACTAGCATAATTTGAAATGTAGAGTCTGTGCGGAAAGAGAAGAGTCGTGATATGTATGGGGCCCAATACATTCTACGACTCTTCTCTTTCCGAACAGACTCTACCTGTGTGACCTAAATATTTTTTACCAATAAAGAAACTGAACTGAACAGAACTGAAAGTAGGTTCAGAGTAGCCATGGTCAAATCAAAGCCATATAATGATATGTGTTGGGCAACAACTGTAGTATTAATTTATCATGTTTTTGCTTGTTATTTGTTGTTTTGGCTAATAATAAATAAATTCTGAATAAAATGTTTTTTTTTCCCCTAAATGGCTTTTACTCCTCGCCAATTTTAGCAAGGTGGATTCTGCCAATGTCTAGGTGTAGACTTTTGACTTGTTAGAAGAGAATGTTGTATGGAGTGTGGATTTAAGAGGAGAGAAATCTCTTATGATAGAACTGTTGCAAAAGTGTCCAGCTGTCAGCTATAAATCATAGTTCCAAATCTCTCCAGAGTAGCGCTAGAGTAGCTAAGAACCTAGGCGTTATTGACGGAGTGAAGTGCGCTGTCTATGATTTGATTTTTTGTTCAAGTACTCTTGGTATTGTAGCGCCACCTATTTAAGGTTTTTTGGTGACACTTTTTGGTATATGGAGATTTCTTTCTTACCTCCACCTTCCATAGAATGTTCGTTTAAAATAAAATGAATGAATTTGATTATTCTGTCGATTGCTATGCCATGTCAATGTCAGTGACAGCAAGATTTTTTTTTAATCAGTTGTGTTGATACTTGATTCGCCTTTGCAGTTGTATTGTGTTTAATATCATCATCTCTTATGGTAGAACTGTTGCAAGTGTCCAGCTGTCAGCTATAAATAATAGTTCCAAATCTCTCCCGAGTAGCGCTAGAGTAGCTAAGAACCTAGGCGTTATTGACGGAGTGACGTGCGCTGTCTATGATTTAATTTTTTTGTTCAAGGGCTCTAGGTATTGTAGCTCCACCTATTTAAAGTTTTTTGATGACACTTTTTGGTACATGGAGATTTCGTTCCTTATCTCCTTACCTTCCGTACATCGTAAACTCTATTTTCGTCGCCATTTCCTAGTCTGTATTCTTACTCGTGAGTATTTGTTGTATGTTTTCCAAAGTTATAAGCCTTTCACGGATTATAAGTGTACTTTACATTAAATATGGTATAATAAAACTTACTTGCTATTTTTCCCCATGGTGCGTCGATTGTCCACTCCCTTAAAACTTTCATAGTTTTCCACAATTGAGAAAGTTAATCACTTGACTTAATTTTGAGTAATTGTAAGGTGAAAATATTTTTTTATCGTGATTAAACCGATGTGTAAAAAAAATCAAAACAAAGTTTAAAGGTCATTTGACAGTGACACGAACACGAAGTGACATTAGTAACATTGACAAATTAAATTATGTTCAGAAACCACAAGTTTTTGTCGTGAATGCAGGCATTTACATCCACTCTTTCCGATATTGGGCCCGAAATCAGTCCTGATATCGGGCCTGATAATCGTTTTCCGTTTCATGGACTATCAGCACATCATTAACAATATTTGAAACGTAAAAAATACTTTGTTCTTAATTGCCAAAAATGTTCAATGTTTGATATTTTTGCATATGATCTATATGCATATAAGTATGTGCTGATATTTGGAGAAACAGAAAAATACTCTTGCTCGGGCCGCCTGATAAAGTGTGGATGTAATTGGCACTTTAGCCCTGTTTGCCAATATATAAAGCTCGACCAGAAATATATGATCATTGTCAAGAGGGCGCTGTTATTCTCATGTATAGGGTGACGGTTCGTTTAGTATGAAAAATTTAATTCCATAGAAATTCCGCAAAATGGCGCGTGATCATATATTACTGGTCAGGCTTTACCTACTGGTTTGGTTTCATCTCTTATCTTACCTGATATACGTGCTTAGGTACCTATTCTTTTGAAATGGACACAGAGTCCTTTACGTAGATCACATATTACTGCGGAGGCTGCAAAGTATTATTAAATAAAATTGTTAATTACCTGGTTTGTAGGGTAAAAAGAAACAAATTTTATTTAAAAGATCTTATTTAATGAATGACCAAAAATGTACATTTTCTTATCAAATATACTATTTATACACCACTCGAGCTTCCCAATCAAATCGTCACAATTTACAGATCAATAGGAATTTTATTTAGGATAGGAAAAAAATCGATAGTCTTCGCTCAAACATACCGCAAACATCGAAAATTTACTCCAAATTTTCGTTTTCCTGCAAACGAATTTTTCGAATTGTTTCTCAGGTCGTTTATTCGTCATTTTTTGCCAAAGGTGGGACCGAGATGGAGCAAAAGGACAAAAGGTTCCCCACTCACTTGCTTCATGTTTTTCAGTGACTTCTATTATTATATTTATAGGGACCGTGCGCGTTGGAGGGTCTGCCATCTTTTGGGCTGAATCGGAACAATAAACATGTAAATTTACACATCACGTGTTTTCTTGTGCATAGTAAGTTCTGCCATCTTGTGGGCTACATTGGAACAATAAACATCACATTTACGCCTCGCGCCAAAAATCTGACGGCTCCTGTGCTGCCTCCTACAGTTCATGCAGGCTCCCTATTATAATTAAATAAGGGTGACAGCTGGTAACCACAGTTACCAAAAGTAAGTTGTGTCAAAAATGCCGGGATAAATGTTAGGAACCCGATAAATGATGACTTAACATGCGAACGACGAAACGAAAAAAAGACTACAGATTTCTCAATAACTTGGTAAATGGTGATAATTTGATTGTATTTTTCGCTAGTTTACACTACCAATACATATAACTATGTATTAAATAAGATATGAGGCTTGCAACACTCGAAAAGGATTTTAAAGTGGTAGACTTCAGAGGACCTAGAGTCGGACCACGCTTACTCTGCAATGACAAAGTGTGTAATGTCATAATTAATGTCAAATTTCTATGAAAATTTGACCGAATAAGGAGAATGGTATAAATTCCGTTGCCTCCTCGGCCATCTAAGCTAACTAAGCAATTTTTAGCACAATAAAAATATTGGACATTGGCTCGCCGATTCCACTGGAGGCAAACCAAGATAAGTTGGCTGCGATTTGGATAGCCCAGGCGGTGCTCGGGTTATTTTAAACGTAAAGCTTCTATAAAATTATGACGTTTACTTGACACTTGCACCGTCTGGGCTATCCAAATCGCTGCCAACTTATCTGACTCTACGAAATAGTGTATGTGTGGACGCTAGATGAGATTGACAATCAAATTGTCAATTTAATTTCTGATCAAATTGGCGATTTCATTGTCCCGGGCTGGCATTGTCTGGGCTATAACCGTGAAAATCGAAGTTCGTCAATGGTGGGCATTTTTCTCTCTCACTCTAATTAAGTCTTAGTGTGCGTAAAAGAGAAAAATCCCCGCAATTGGCGAATTTCGGTTTTCGCGGTAGGCCCCCTGGTCTGGACATGCTTTTAGATTCGCCTACATTGGCCCAATAAGCAAACTGGGTGTTTGATACAACTGATAAAAGATAATGTTGTGTAGGTATATGAAAAAACAAATTTATAGTGTAGCAAGCCAAATGTAAACTATGCTTAAATCTTAGGTTACATTCAAATTATTAACGCAAATAATGTTCCCATGTGTCGAAAGTAACACTTTTTAAAGTTCTTACGTTCTAAACACCTAGATTTCCCACCTTACCATATTTACTACACTAGTCCACTTATAATTTTAAATCACTTTTAATGTTCTCACATGTTATACAGTCAATTTTCGCACCAACACAATGTACACATAATTTTTCCACGTTGGTCCTAAAGGACTAATAAATAACCACTCGTTTCGTTGTAATTCTCCGCCAGCCATTAGGAGCATTACTTTTCTTAGTCTGATTATAGTCACAAGCAGGGTCATCCGTTGCTATGTCAGCTCTTTTTGGTGCTTTCGTCGTACAGGTCCTCGTTTCAGTCAGGCCACAAGATGCCGGCTACTTTTCATTGGATTACAGGTCCTCTTAAACCATCCTTCTGTTCATACAGCATATAAATCTAGTGACTCAAGTAACTCTAAGACCTGTATGGTCTTCGTTTCTGTCAGCTCTGTGTTGATGCAAAACATTTAGCCATTACTCCATGATGTCTAGGTGATGCGTATGTCAATACTTGGCTGTTAGTCCGTTGCGTGGCGATAAATTACAAGTCTTCATCTCCTTCATCTGTGTCTCTGCGGCAAGTCTAGCCGATGTTGAGTCACGTCCAGGCGGTGCTTGTGTCACTATCTGTCCTAGTTATTAACCCTGGTAATGCTGGAATTACAGGTCCTCGTCTCCGTCAGGTCTGTGTCTCTGCAGCACAGCTAGCCGCTGCTGCGTCACCTCAAGGTGGTGCTTGCGCCACTTGATGCGTCTGTTTTGGAACCACACCTTCACCTGGAACAGAATTAAGCTTATCATTATCTCTGTATTTACGCTATCCAAGAGTAAAATTGTGAAGACTAATTTACCAACCTCACGTATAAAATGAAAAAATAAAATCTCTTATAAAATAATGTTTAGTTCAGTGAGACAATGGTAGGGAAAAGGCATGTGTTAGAAGTTTATGGTAATGTTATCATGGCTGATCTAAAGGTAAAAATGTGACAAAAACCTCGCATCTATAAAGTATTTGCTTGATAGTACAGTCAGCATCAAATGTAGCGGATCAAATAACCCTTCATAAGTATCTCTTAAGTATCTTCATAAGTACCATTCTGTATTATTTTTCTAATAAAAAGCTGTTTATAAAATAATAATAAATAAAAACTCTGGCAAACCCACTTTGTCAGTAGAAAAAGGCGCGATATTCAAATTTTGCTTCTAACTGGGGCTTAGGATTGGGATTGCTGGAGAAGTACTCGTTTGCAGCCTCAATAGCTCAAAACTATTTTTTTTATACTACGTCGGTGACAAACAAGCGTCCGGCCCGCCTGATGGTAAGCAGTCTCCATAGCCTATGTACGCCTGTGACTCCAGAGGAGTTACAAACTTGTATAGTCAGGCCTAGCTGAGCTGGCTACGATTTTGGTAGCTTGTGCAAGTGTTAAGTTAACGTGATAATTTCATAGAAATTTGACGTTTAAAATAACATTTACACTGTCTGGGCTTTCAAAATCGCTGCCAACTTATCTTGGTCTGACTCTAGCACTGACTGGTTTCTTTGACCATAAACAAAAACATTAGATCTGTATTTATTGGAGCAAATAGACAATCAGACTCTTTAACTGTTTCGATGGACAATGAAGGTAACGAAAAAAACATGACCCTACAGTTCCAGCTGCTCATCACCTGCCTCAGGACACTGACCTGTGCTTCTGTGAGCTGGAGCGCATGTGTGAGATACAGCCGCTCGGGGCCGACCATATATCGCTGGCACTCCAACCCGGCCCACAGCAGTTCCAGCTGCTCATCACCTGCCCCAGTATACTGACCTGCGCTTCTGTGAGGTGGAGCGCATGCGCGAGGTACAGCCATTCTGGGCCGACCACATATTGCTGGCACTCCAACCCTGCCTCCAGCAGTTCCAGCTGACCATCACCTGCCTCAGTACACTGACCTGTGCTTCTGTGAGCTGGAGCGCATGTGCGAGGTACAGCCGCTCGGGGCCGACCATATATTGCTGCCGTTCGAACTCTGCCTCCAGCCGTTCCAGCTGCTCCGGAGTGAAGATCGTTCTGATGCGTTTGCTTCGCCCGGAACTGAAACAATAAGTATTAGGACCATGTTACATATTCCCAAATTATCCTAATTGAAAATGATCCAGGGAAGTGTGGATAATTATTATAATTTACATTGTTTAGCTAGACAAATTAGGACGGTAAACTAGTTAGGATGGTGACTAACTTTTAAGGATGCTGGATGGAGCAAAGATACGTGTTCACAGTCCTTACGGTTACAGCAGCAAGATAGGATACAGGATTATCGGACGACGTAGCACATGTTCAAAATATATACGTTTATTAACAGAGTCTTACTGGGTTCATCAAGTTATTTACACCACACGACGACGATACTACAAAACGGTGAGTAATCCCAATAAATACCTACCCACCTATCACGCACCTTTCGAACACTTCCTGTTACCAGTGGGACCAGAGGAAGGTCGAAATTAATTATTTCGCTGTCTTCTTCAGCAGGAACATAACATAAAGTACCTATCAAAAGGACATACCGTAGAAGACAATAATAAATTATGAGTCACACGAACTCGCCGCCCGCCCAAAAGACGCTCCCATCATACAATCAAAGTAACGCTTGCTTAAATTACACGAAACTTGTCATGAACAGTTACATAACATATTTATATCTATATATCTATATGTTTGGTACCTACGGTACCAGGTTTCGTTGAAAAAATTGTGACACAAAAAAAACCGCGCGAGTAGAAGTTTTGTATGAAAAAATACGCTCTAAATTCTTTGTATTGGTATTACGTTCATGATATTGTCTAATGTCATATTATTTCAGAAATCATTTTAAATGAGAGTGTACCTTCGTTAGTATGGTTGTGGCCTGTGGCTAGTTAGCACTAACTGCTTCTGGGCATTTTCCGCAAGTCGACAACAATTTTGCCTATTTTGCGTGAAACGAGGTAGCGCTACTCTAACCACCCCAGCTCCTCCACGAAGCCTAGCAATGTTTTCAAGTTGCTAACTGTCTCTTTTAGTGTGCACGGAGTCCCTAGGTATTTGTTCCTGTATACTTCTACCTGTTTGCAGTCTAGGAGAATGTGTTTAGTTGTTTCCTCTTCTTCCATGCACGCTCTGCACATGGGGCTGTCTGTTTCACCCATATTGTGTAGGTGTTTGTTTAGTGTGTTATGTCCTGTAATTAATCCTACTATTTTACGTAGTTGGTGTCTAGGTGTTTTCAGTAGTATTTTGGTGAGCTTGATGTTCAGTTCCGGTAAAATATCCTTGGTCTAGTCCTACTTTGGTGCAGCTCTCTGTGATGAAGGTCTAGCTGGTAGGGGTATGCTGGGCTCGGGTCCATATGCCGGTGTTTCTGAACCATTCCTGGCCAATTCATCCGCTGCATTGTTTCATTTTGAGCCACTATGCCCCTTTATCTATTGGACTGTTACTTTTTTCCCTTCTTTACTTACTTCAGTGAGGCTTCGATAACATTAGAGTATTGACGACCGGTCTGGCCTAGTGGGTAGTGACCCTGCCTACGAAGCTGATGGTCCCGGGTTCAAATCCTGGTAAGGGCATGTATTCGTGTGATGAGCATGGATATTTGTTCCTGAGTCATGGGTTATGGGTATTTTTGGGCTATGTATTTAAGTATTTATAAATATTTATATATTATATATATCGTTGTCTAAGTACCCTCAACACAAGCCTTATTGAGCTTACTGTGGGACTTAGTCAATTTGTGTAATAATGTCCTATAATATTATACCAAGGATGCTGACGACATTTCCTCGTTGTATCGCAATACTGATACGTTGTGCGAGGAAGCCGCTAACTCTTCGGTCACCAGTTACGTCAACCAGACGTTTCGCGATGTCTCCAAAAAACTTGTGCGCGCTGGGACCCCACGGTTTCAACGCCAAATGGTACAAAATGGTACTCTCTACCGAGGCTCTTATATTTATTACGTTTTAAAATTACGGCGCTTTTTTTTTAATTGTTATTGTAAATAAAATGTTAAGGCGCTCTTATAGACAGATTTAAGGTTTTTGAGGGGGTGAAGCAGACGAAGTGGTAAAGCAGGCAGGCGGGCGCCCCGCGCGCCGCGCTCGCAGCAAGCCTACGTCCTTATTCTGACGCCATCCGTATTCTGGTTTGTTAGTTCTGGGATATTTTCCGGAAATTTATATTGATTATGATTTAAACTTAATGAAATTAAAAATTTGATAATTATATATAATACTAGAGTATACCGCGGCTAATTGAGAACCTAGTAAAATGATACCAAATCGTTTTGTGTCGAAATAATATTACTTACTAATTCAGACAAAAGTTACAACTGTCTGCTTTAAATCATATATAGATACCTATTCAAAACTTAGTTGACCTTAAAAATGCAATAGAAGTCAATTTCGGGCAAGTAGTGAAAAAGGAAGAATACTAGCAAAGCTAAGTAATTTGTGGAAGTGAACGTAAAAAGGTAGCATGTTTTTGCTGGTATTGAGATAACTGAAAACAAGCATAAGGTATGCACAAGCATATGTAGCTCCAAAAAGTAGATAAATTATGCTATCTTCTCAAAAAAGAACCATGGCTCTAACTGTAACGACTATTTCTATATTATTTTTTGAATTGACGACAATGAAGACGATTATAAATTTTAAATGCAAAAGTCGAGAAAACTGCTATTATTATTTAAAGTTTATAATGGCAAAAATGCACTTATACTACTACTACTACTTCGAAGTTATATAGTAATGACTATAATTGACTGACTTTAATTAATCTCTAATAAAGATCAGTCTGTTGTCTGTCTACTCTGTCTGTAATCAAATATTACAAGTATATTTGACCCACTGAGGTTTCAGATGAAGTTGAAAATCTGCATACATATATGTAAGTAAAGACAATGAAATATTATGGTACCATCGAGCTGATCTGATGCATGAGAGAGGAGGTGGCCATAGGAACTCTGTGTCAAAATATCGCAACCAAATTGCGTTTCAGGTTGTTAGAATTGTCTCAAGGAGTATTATTCCTTTGGAAAGAAGTACAGTTAAGACCTGTTCCGTAAAGTTAATTAACATACAAAACTTTCCGATGAACAAAATTATTTTATCGTCAACTATGTTATTTATCCCTTCAAGTGGTGGCCCACCACTCACGGGTCGATGCGATAGCCAGAAAGCTGTTGGCCAACAGAGGGTGGTTAGTGAGGTGTTGCCATATTTAGTGGCAAAATTAAAGTCTTTGAAGTATATTTACGCTCTTCTAGCGCCCAAAAGTAGCTAGCAAGTTAGACAAGGAAAACATACATACACACGCTTGTTAACGCTTGGTTGCTAAGGACCGTTCATCCGGGATCGAACGCCTAGGTCGAGTTCTGTCTTGATTTTTAAAGAGGTTATTTTGTAAATACACGGTACCCTCGAGGAAACGGAAAGAATTTAACAGTATATTCCGGATCGTATTTAGAGGCAAAAATGTCATATAAACTTTTTTAATTCGCCTAGTTTCAGAGTTAATACCAATTAAAAAAAAATTTTTCGTTGTGTTTTAGTGCATAACGCCTTTTTGATGGCTATGTCGCCAGTCGCCACTTTGGGACCTAGTCTAGACTACCTTCTTGACAGATATCAAAGTCATAAGATACCATTTGAATAGACTAATTTTTACGAAAAAAATGTACCAATTTATATTAATCCATAAATTTTCCAAGAACATGAACTTAATATGTTTAAAAACATACATAAAGTAAAAAAAAAAACACATTTTTTTTTGCGGAATTGACTTAAATTTGTACATGAAATTCTTCTTATGACCTCAGGAATACGTGGTTTAAAAAAAACCGTTTCCTCACGGGCACTTTTTATGACTTAACTTAACCTTTGAATTTTAAGCCCTACGTAGAAAATTAATTAACAATTACCTCCAATCATAACTTTGTTTTGTGGTGGTAGTCATTTTTAATAAGGAAACTGGAAAACTGTCACTGTTGCTAGGTTTGATTAGTTAGGTGCATGTGGCGAAATGCATAAACATTACAATAATTTAACAACAACAAGGACAACTTCAACAGAAGGACATGATGTCACGATCTTCAGCATTGAAGGACCAAGAACAAGAAGACAATAATTTGATTGTTCTATTCGAATAGCGTATTTAGTGCTTATTCTAACGATATATGCTTCAATATATACTTTTATACATTTATTTATTTATTTATTTAAGCCATTTAATTCCTTAATAATACATTTCATAATTAAATTAATAAATAATACAATAATAAATTAAATTAAATTAAATAATTATCAAACTAATTCACATGCATTTTGGTAATTTTGTACAATAAGTTTAGTAATTTTTTTTTTTATTTTTATTTATTATTATTAAGGACCTCTTGACGAGTAAAGGCCTCCTCCATTTTACTCCACATTCCCCTGTCTTGGGCTATTGTTACCCAATCGTCGCTGGCAAACTTTTTTAATTCTTCGGTCCATCTTTCGAGTGGGCGGCCTGACTTTCTTTTACCGGGAGGTCCCGCCCATGTAGTGGCTCTTTTTGTCCATTTTTTGTTGTCCATTCGTGCCACGTGACCAGCCCATTTCCATTTTAGTTTCATGCAATGTGATAGTGCGTCGATAACTTTAGTCTTTTCCCTTATAACCGTATGGCGCTGTTTGTCTCTAAGTTTTAGGTTCATGATGCTCCGCTCCATGGCTCTTTGGCAAGTCATAATTTTTCTTTTCGTATATGCATTATAGATCCATGTTTGGCTCGCGTAAGAAAGACAAGGTAAGAGACATGAGTCCATAATTTTCTTTTTTAGTCTTAAGGGTATGTTAGATTTTAGAACTTCCTTGTGGCTCCAGAATTTATTCCACGTCATTGTAATACGTCTTTCTAATTCGTCACAGTGTCTAGACTTTGATAGAGATAGTTGTTTACCTAAGTATATATATTGCTGTACATACTCTAACTGTCTATTTTCGACGAAAATGGGTCTATGAGCGTTGTTGGACATGATTTTCGTTTTATCGATATTTAATTCCAAACCAATATCACGGCTAACACAATTAAGTTCGTTTATCATCCCTTGTAATTGTGACGCTGTCTCTGAGAAAAGAACTAGGTCGTCAGCGAAGCGTAAATTGCTCAAGAATTTTCCTTTTATGTTTATGCCTTTTTTTGACCAATCTAGTTTCTTCATAATATGCTGTAAAACTGTGATGAATAATGTAGGAGACAGGGGGTCTCCCTGTCTTACACCTCTTCGAATACGTATTTCGGCACCCGTTTTGTCCAATTTCACTCGACTAACGCTTTTGTTGTAGATATCTTGAATGAGTTCGACTATTTCTGACGGCAATTCACATTCGTATAAAGCTTTCCATATACTAGTGTGAGAAATAGTGTCGAAAGCTTTGGCGTAGTCAATGAAGGCTAAGTATAGTGGATGTCGTTTTTCTACATATTTTTCAATTATTTGATCCAGTACGTGTATGTGGTCCATTGTAGAGAAAGATTTTCTGAACCCTGCCTGTTCTATTGGTTGATGTTTTTCAGTTATTTCAGAGATGCGTCGTTCCAAGCATGATGCAAAAAGCTTGTAGAGACATGGTTGTAGGCTTATAGGTCGGTAGTTTGCAATGTTTCCAGGATCTCCCTTTTTGTACAATAAAATAATATCAGATTTTGCCCATTCATTGGGTATTTGTCTAGAGTCCAGTATTTTATTAAAAAGCTTAGTTAGATAGGGCAGTAATATGTAACTTCCGGCTATGATTATTTCGTTAGAAATACTGTCGAAGCCGCAACTTTTTCCTTTCTTTAAGGTTTTAATTTTGTTTAAAATCTCGTTGTCCGTGAATCTTTGGAGTGGTGGTGAGACGGGTGGAGATATCATGATTTCAGTTTCATACTGGCATGCACTCTTTTTCTCAGAATATAATTTTTTGTAAAAATTCGTTGCAGTATCTAAGATTTTTGGCCTGGAGAATATTTCTTTATCCGACGCATTTTCTTTTACGGAAGGTATCCATTTTTTCGTAAGGTTAAGCTCCTTGTATCCTTTTTTCAGGCTTCCCTTGGTGGCTAGGTGCTTCTCTATTATATTAAGTCTATGGGTTTCGTATTCTTTCTTGATAATTTTGTGTATATTTTTATATAGGTTTCCTAGTTCTTGTTTCTCTTCCTTAGATCGCGGTTTTTTGTGTTGCAGTTCAGATCTTCTTTTTAGTAGCAGCCTTGTGTTTTCAGAAATTATAGTCCTAGATTTATTGTTTATTTTATTTTTAGAACCCATAGAGTCCGTGATACCTTTCTTCAATGCAGAATAATATAACTCTACTACATGTTGACAAGTTGATAAGTTACTATTTTCCAAATTGCGTTTCAGCTTTCGCTGGAATAGTTTTTCATCTTCTAGTGTTTTTAGGGTTGTATTTTGGAGGCTATATTTTGCTCTACATTTCTTTGTTTTTGCGATCTGGAAAGTGGTTCTTACTAGGCGATGGTCGCTAGGAAAATTAAGCTTATTTATAATCTCTATGTTTGTGAAGTTATTTTTTGTGTTTGACATAATATAGTCGAGTTGGCTTTTTGTACCTTTTGGTGATATCCATGTCTACATATTTCTAGTATCCTTTTTAAATATGCTGTTAATAACAGTTAGATTATTTTGAAGAGCAAATTGTATAAGTTTCTCGCCTCTTGTGTTCCGCTTTCCATAACAGAACTCTCCAAGAGCTCTACTTTCTTCAGGCATTTTTTGTCCAATGCGAGCGTTAAAATCGCCCATTACGATCACGTTTTTGTAACATTTTTCAAAAGCTCCTTGTAGCTGATCGTAAAAAGCATCAGAATCATTTTCACATGCAGTGCTGGTAGGCGCATATACTTGTATTATCGAGATGTTTATACTATCGAATTTTAAATTTAATATGCATACTCGTTCCGAAATCGCAATGAAGCTTTCTATATTTGGTTTGAGTTGTTTTTTTAATAGAAATCCTACGCCATGCAGTCCTTTCGTTTCCCCGTAATAGCAGAGTATATGTTCGGTATCTTCTAGGATTTCGTAGCCTGTTCTGCGTATCTCGGAGAGTCCAATTATGTCAAATTTAATTTTTGAAATTGCTTCTTTTAACTCTAGCAGTCGTTCGTTAGATAATAGAGATCGTGCGTTGTACGTGCAGATGTATAAGGGTTGGAGTGGAGGGTTGCGGTCGTTTGTCCCCGCGGTGACCGGCCGTGTTGGGGAACATCGTTGGTGGAGTGATTTCTTTTTGTAAAATGTGTTTTTATCGTATAATGGAGGAGGCGATGATTGCTTTTATACATAGATAAGCTTAAATAGTTGAATTTGTAATATTCTCTAAATCCGCGCTGAACACCCGACGGGGCCCCGCCACGTGACTACTTTTTACGTTTTGGCTTCTGCCACTTGAAGGGATATATTATAGGCCTTGACTAGTGATTCATTTCAAAATAAACTATTTTAATATATACATATTACACATAAGCACCCTAATGCAAAAATGAAGAAAATATATTTTGCGAAACTTTCGATCGATTTTTCCACTTATATTTTGTATTGGCAGGAAAAATAGTAAAAGCATATCACAAAGACATAACAAGGTCCAAGGTTTTAAAGAAGAAGGTAAAATTGGCTAAGACCTGAAATTGACGGCAGAGTGTCATCGAAATTAATACTTAAAAAAAGAAATAAAATGTCACCAGTTTTCATTTCATACAAAACAGAAATAGCATGGTATAAAAGTATTATACCAAACTTTTACAAAGGACTTTATGTTTAACATTATCAAAAATGGAATTTAGTGACATTCTTGAATTTACAGAATAATTAACCAGTGAAATAAAAATATTGGCGAGAGGTACAAATATATACGAACTTCCGAACCGAGTACTTTGGTAAATTTTGAATGGAATTTGAAGGGTAAATATCACTCCTGCTCACCTTACAAAATAAAATAGTTTATAAATGTTGTAAATAAAGTCTTAAGTGTATACCATATGAAAGTTAATAAACCAGAAATACCAAACAAATTAGCACTTATAACATAAACTATTACAGCCATTTGAGCACTTCCACAAAAACGTGAAATGGTACCTTTCACTAAGCACTATTTAAATCCCACATATTTAAATCCAGTATATCTCCTGCATCCTGTATGTGTTAAAAATGAAGCTGTTCCAATATAATGACTTATATAAATTAAACAAGCGGATTAATTTTATTTGTTTACGTTTATAAATAGGTATTCAATTTGATTATTACTGTAATAGCCATTTAAAATATTATTTTACCTAAATTGATAATTAAAAGTAGGTACCCCTCACGAAATAAGTACTACTGAATTTTATACTTAGCAGTGTTTTTTAAAATGTACATGTATTTTACCTTCCTCGTATTAAAAATGAAAAGTAGAGTGTTTAACTCGGGTGCAAGGCACCATTTCATCATTTGGTTAATCGTGACAGGTGCGTGTGTAAAACTTGTCAAAAAAGATAATATGACGGATGGATGTCTGAAATGTCACCGTATTTAAGAATCAATTAGGTTAAAAATTAGTTTTTTCTTCGTAAGAGTGATGTAAACATTGTGTGTATAACATATTTGTGTATTTATAGTGTGATTATCCATTTTATGTAACGTCCGCTAAACTAGCACAGGTCCGACGCTGACAGTGGTCACGGGCGTACTGGGGTACTAACGGTATTGCCGCGCAGGGTAATGTTTAGTAGACAAAATGTTGAATTCATAATTATGAATGAAAAATTTAACGCATCGATAAACTGACAAGCAAAATGTTAGAGTTACTTAAAAGCTATTGAATGAAGTAAATTTCATATTGATATTCATCATAGTACTTCTAAAATATCGAAATAAATACAGTTTTAAGCATATTTTCAAAGCAAAAATCTATCGAGAAAAAGATGAGCCATCATGTTTCTGACAAGCATACGGCTAGTTCAAAGACTGAAGTTATACATACTAGAAAATAATCGATGAAATCCTTGTACAAGCCTGTAAATATCGATTTAAAAATAGCGCATTTTACTATACACCGCGCCTTCCTTTATTTTATTTATTAAACGTCTTACCTGCTAGTACAGGAGAGTGCGTGGCTGCGCGGGGGCTTCAGCTGCGGCGGCCTCGTCTCCGGCCGGGGGCTGTCTGCAACAAACACTGACCTGCAGTGGCAGCATGGTTCCATTTTTATCACTTGTCACTATGCCAGTCACTTTCGCACTTACATACTTGGTAACGTGACAGGCATGGTGACAAATGATAGAGAGCCGACCATACTCAATACTCAATATTTTATTGCAAATTCACAAAGTGGTTGTACAGGTGATAAATTTATAAGCTAGGTCTTTGTGAACTCTGTTGGGCACTGCAATACTATTATATTAGCCCAACTGGTGCAATTAGTTTATCACTTTTTTCGGGAATATTTAGATTTCGTATTTATTTATTTTCATCACTTATTATAAATTGTGATCTATCAATCTATCAATTACTATCAGTATAAATATTAGTAGGATTAATAATATTTTCAACACACACACTCGTTGAGAGACTCCCAGAACAGAAGGCCGGAGCGAGCCGGCGGCGCGCTGCGCGTAGTAAAATCTACTCGACCAATATAAGAAGGCATATTACTAGCAATTAGTTACAATCTTAACTCGATCGGATTGTGGATTATCATACATTACCGCACTAGTGCGATAATATAATAAAGAAGGTTATGAGCCTATAGAGCCTTCACTTAATGTTATTTGGAGCCTCGTCTGCCAACAAACCATACTCTGGTTTGGCGGAAGTTGTGATTTAGTTTTAAGGTTTGTCTTTTGAATAAACATTTATTTCATTAAAAAAAAATATATATATATATATATATATATATATATATGAAAGCGGTTGAATAACTCAAAAACGGCTTTACTGATCATGTTCGCTATAGTTTTAATTGAATGGCTATATTGAGCTCTTATGTTCACGTTTCTTTTCATATTTTTTGGACCCATGATTCAAAAGTTAGGGCGGGTTCAGACTAACGTTTTAATACAAACGTACGCGTACGAGCGTGTATGCTAAAAATGTAAAAAATGAAAAAAACCAAATGTTAAATGTAAGTTTACAAATACAAATATGTTTTTTTCATTACTTTTTACAGCAGTTCATACGTACAAATATGTATTAGGTAGGTAAGTAGCCCATCTTAGGTACAAAGTGTAGGTAAATATTTTACAGTACATATGGTGCTACTTTCCCGCACGTGTGTGAGAATGAGCACTTTCCATGCATATGTCAAAACTTTGCCATATGTTCTGTAAAACGTTGTACGATACACGTGCGAATTTCCTATTTTCTGCACTTGTATCTTAAATAACTATATCTCAACAATGTGCAACAATTTGATTGTGTAAGTAATGAAAAAGGTGCGGGTACAGCTTGCTGGATTTAAACCCGCCCTTGGTCAGCTAATTGGAGAGGTATCGGTATTATTTAGCGCATTATATAATTGACATAAAAAATGAGAACATTTAGTAGGTAACAAGAAATTTTACGGGGTAATTAACACTGGAACAGAAAAATGTGAATGAATGACTGAATTTGAATGAATGAATTTATTGCGTATTTGGAAATTCAGGTTACAAAGTAGCAGCTACAATTGCAGAAAATGAGTCACACCCTACCTTTACAGGTGTACACGCTATTACATCTATTTCTAGAATTATATTAAATAAAAATAAAAAATTACAAAATGTCAACTAATATAAATAATATTCAATTATTTATTTATTTATTTATTTATTTATTTATTTATTTATACAAGGAATTCCAACAGCTTTAAAAAATACATTAAACTTTTTTGGTAGTAGTACAGAGCCAATTACAGGAACTCACAAATAGAAACTGTATATATAATTACAAAGTACACACTAGATACAAAAGCACATGTGACACAAGATATTACAATATGAAATATATCAAGGTTACAATGAATAAAAAGAGAGACCAAGAAATAGATATGAGCAATAAGTAAGAACACTTATAACTTATGAAATTACACTAAGATAAACAACTTATATTCGCATTTAGATTTTTTAGATGAACAACATGGACCGGGCTCAAATACATTAAAGTTACAGATCACACTCCATAGCATATCACTACCTGCAACATGTTATTTAGAAGCATAGATTGACTAGATTGTGCATTACACTAGGGATTGAGCAATTAAAAACGTCAATATCTAGATCCTTCGACAAATTATTCAAGTTACGAGCTGCGCGACACAGGAAACTATTTTGCCTATAATTAGATAAAGTGCGTTTAACTGAAAGGGGGGGATAAAATCTTTTAGACCGAGTGGGCGTATTGAACGAAAGTTTAGAAAGAAGTTGTGGACAATCAATATTGCCAGTGGTGATATTAAGTATATAAGTTATATCAGCGATTTCGCGACGTTTTTGTAAAGGAATTAGATGGTGTTTTTTGCAAGTGCTTAGGTAGTTATTAGATTGATACGGACTTTTAAGCTTAAAACTTAAGTATTTCAGAAACTTTTTCTGAATGCGTTCAATCCTGTCAATGTACGTATTATAACAAGGATTCCAAATTTGGGAAGCATATTCAAGTTTACTTCTAACTAAAGCACAATATAAAACTTTAATGCACAATATAAAATTAAATGGTTAATGGTGGGTCCAAGTAATCATTAAGGCTGTAGAAGCACTTATTTATAAACCACATCTTAACAGTATTTTTAAATCTGTTACTATCGAGATTAATAAACCAACCTGGAAATGTATTAAATATGTCAATACTCATCATAAAACAATTATTACATGTCAGTTTTAGTCTAGCTAAGGGCTTGTATAGTTTATGTATACACTGGTTTTGGACTTCTCTGGACGATAATTCCTGGACCTCTTGAAACATGTATTTGTGCTTATGTACAAATAAACAAACCTCCAAAATATACAAACTATGTACCGTTAGATGTGGTGCTTGATAAAGTATGGACGGCATGATTCAAGTAGTTTGAGTCCAAATAAGGCCCTCATACATCGTTTCTGAATCAAAAATAGGTCCCCTCTGTCTGTTGAATTTCCCCATGTTACAATTCCGTATCGCAAGGCCGCGCCTTATAAGCTCATCATACCACCGAAACGACTGTATGCGCTCGTAAAATTACGCTTGTCTGAAACCGCTCTTCTAGAGAGGGGGACATAATATTTTTTTCTGTCGGAGTGATTATTTCCAAAAATAATGAAACAAAAAATGTTTGGAAAGACCTATCCGACGACGTAACGACACTCCACGCTATAGGGCTGAAGCGAAAAAAATGTTTTATGCCCCCTTTACGTGTCGGGGTACCCGCACTATAAAAATATCTTTTCACCACACCAACTGGTAAAGGCCCTCTAGATTGTTCAAAGACGAATGAGAAAGTTGCATTTTATCCACATGTGGGGCAAAGTGATCAGATGCAAAATTTGAGTTGTTTCCTTATGTTAGCTGGTAGAATTGACTTTTAAATGATGATTTTGAATGATTATTTTTTTATGTCAGTATGTCATGTATGTTAAGTATTTTTTGGTTTTATGAATTCAAATGAAATCAAATCCAAATGAACGTAGGATTTGATTTCATTTGATTTTTTTGGTATTTATTTCATAATTAGTAGTTTCCTCGTGTTGGTGTGGTGAAAATTTTTGTGTTTCACTCGAAAGGAAAATTAAGTTTGTTTAACCCTCGTGCATTGAAACCCTCGCAACGCTCAACATTCCACTTCTCGAACCACTCGCTACGCTCGTGGTTCAATTTTGGAATCTTTCGCTCGCTCGGGAATCAATATTAGCACGAGCAGTTAAACAACAACTTTGCCCCCTTGTAAAACAAATAACTATTATTTTTTGTTTTTATTTTACCACTCGGATTAATTGATTTAATGTCGGATCAGCCGCTTTCTAGCACTTTTCGTATAAATAAATAAATATTATAGGACATTATTACACAAATTAACTAAGGCCCACAGTAAGCTCAATAAAGCTTGTGTTGAGGGTACTTAGACAACGATATATATAGTATGTAAATATTTATAAATACTTAAATACATAGAAAACACCCATGACTCAGGAACAAATATCCATGCTCATCACACGAATAAATGCCCTTACCAGGATTTGAAGCCGGGACCATCAGCTTCATACAGGCAGGGTCACAGCCCACTAGGCCAGACCGGTCGTCAAATTTTTTCGAACGTAATGGAAACTTTCCATAACTTGCACTCTGTATAATCCTACCTTGCCGGAGCCCCGACGGCGCCATGCTCCTACAGAGCCCCTCATTGAGCCTCTGGATCTCCTGCCCAGCCCAGTAGCCCAGCTGTGGGCTCCTCAGCCGCTCCACACTCAAATTCATCGCATCCTGCTCTGCCCCCGACAGTCCCAAAATGGCAGCGATGGTAAACGACTTGCCCGCCAAACTAGTCTTCCCTGTCAAATCCACCCCGAACTGGCTGTCTTCTTCTGTCGACACAGGCGATGACCGATCGAAACCATCTTGATACGACACAGCTAACAAATCCGTTAAATTCGCTGGATACACTGATGGACGCTCCATTTTCCACAAATTCACATTTCAAATTTAGAACGCTTACATTTTTTTTTAATGAACTCGACTCTATTAACGGTTACGACTGGCCGCTGCGACGCGATTGCGGTTTATGATTAAAAGCGCATTTTAAAATTGGAAGGCGGGGCGCTCAAACGATCGGTTTGGCGGGAAAAAAAAATGACATCGCATAGAGCGGTCAATTGAGGGAGCATGATTTGGGGGGGGGGTGGGGGGAGTTTGGGCTCTCTCATTGGTCGGGGCGGCGCGTGCGCGGAGGGGCGGGGCCAGATTTAGGAGGGAGTGGTCCCGCAGTGATTTGCGGTCCCGAAAGCCTTTGATTGAGGCAGGGAGGCATTCGGCGTGAGATGATCATTGTAATATTGCTGCATTCTAATGAGGTTAGCTAATTTAATTACAACTTAGCTGTGATACAC
The DNA here is from genome assembly GCF_033807575.1 of Cydia pomonella. Lineage (NCBI taxonomy): Eukaryota > Metazoa > Arthropoda > Insecta > Lepidoptera > Tortricidae > Cydia > Cydia pomonella. The sequence goes on from NC_084727.1 coordinate 10,547,368, forward strand.
TAATTATTCGCCTAGTATTTGATAATAGGACTAGGTAGGAGCGTAGTGTCTAGTAAGAACGAAATCAAACCAACTTTACAAAACATCATATCATTAAGGATGACTCACGTTAGAACGGGCCGGGTTTGGGCCGGAGCTTCCAGCGCTTATTTTTCTATGACAGATGAACGGTGATCACGTGATGCTTTCCATAAAAAACGAAGAACTAGAAGCTTCGGCCCGGACCCGGCCCGTTCTAACGTGAGTCATCCTTTATTGTACGGTTTTCTTCAACAGTTTCACTTCACCAAATTAATGTTGCTTTCCGAGAGCAAAAATACCAAAATCTTGGCGCTGCAGGGTGACGGCATCGGCATTCCGCCAAAATCAGACAGTTCTCTTTACGGCACCAATTATTTAAGAAAAAAATTGGAGTATTTTTGATATTTCACCGACACCTGTAAAATTTCTGCCGCTCTATGCATTAAAAGTTGAATGTCCTATCCGTCCTTTATGTTTTATATACATTTGTATATTTAATCAAAGCTGCTGCAATTGGTTTCAATATTATTGACAAATTAAAACTATGTTTTTTTTTGCTCGTCATGAGATGTATGGCGCCATTAATTTTCAAACTAACAAATATCAATGAAAAATTAAACTTAAGCAACTCTATTACTCTTGTTTATGGCAAAATGTTGCCAACGTTTAAAAACTGATGGTAAATACTTATGTTACAGGATTTGTCTATATACTATCCCATCACTGGAGCCAGTCCCATCATAGGGGCGTTTACTATACTTATAAACTAAAATGACCATAAACACAACAACCAAAAAGTATAAAGCCAGGTGCATACTAGCACGTGATTATCATCATCAGTATGGCCACATACAGGATATTCACTATTGTGTGTAATACAATATACACCCCCCTCACAATAACGAACGATCTCATATTCTTCTCTCAAATTAATAAGCATAAGTGTCAGCTAAAATACCTGTTAAATAGCTTTCGATTTACTTGATTGCTTTGGATAATACTTTTCATGTTTTTTTTGTATTTCACTAAGTTCCTTTTGAGCTTTTCTGCTTTTATGTAACTAGTGGAAACTGTTTTGGCTTGTGTTCTATTAATATTAATTCTTATTATGTAAGATTGTTAGCTGTTTTTTCCCAATAAAATAAAATAAAATATTCAATTAGATTGGGCCTTCGAGCCCGGCCCTGCACGTCTTGCCCCCTCCCTGTGAAACAATTTAATATCATAATCTGTGCGCCGATACCACGGAGCTACGAACTATTATGAAGGCGCCGCGGGGCAAGGAGTCACCACGCCGTGGAGGAGGCATTACGAATGTAGGTACCTACTGTTCGCAAGTCCAACACAAAATGTCATTCATTCATTCTTTCATTCATCGTTTTTGCTCTATGCGATCGGTTGCTAATCATATGCATATCACTTTTGTGGTTATAAAATAAACTATAATTATTTAATTAATATGTAACCATCAAATCTGTATTCCTATAACCCAACAACTGAACCCTCCACTAGATCGCTGAACAGACACAAGAACAGTCAGTCTTTTTTCATCAAAAACAGATCATAAAGTAGCACTTTATCAACAACAGTAATTTGATGCTAATTTTGAGTCTAGAATATAATAGCGTTAATTTGAATTTCATTTCTAAGAATAATACCTAAGTACAGATAGTATTTTCATCGTGTTGGAGTGGTGAAAAAAGGTTAGTTAACTCTGTGTCTTGAAACCCTCGCAACGCTGAAGATTCCGCTGCGCTCGTGGTAAAATTTTGGAGTCCTTCGGTTGTTCGGGTTTCAATATTAGCACACAATGCCTCAAATATGGGCGGTCAAACCTCTCTGCAATCGAACGCAGGATTGGGTTGGATTGGATTAGATTGGATTGGATTTAGCCCACATGTAAAACGAATAACTATTGAAGTATATCACTTTGTACGTTCTAACAGTAATAATTTATCAAATATGAATCAGTGTCAACACTGAAACGTTAATTGCAATTGACTATTAACTATTACAAATTGAACCGTAAACTGTAACCGTCCGTTACATTATACGGTTCAATTTGTAATGGTTAATGTTCAATCGCATTAACATTCGGCCAATACTGGTGCGAACTCTCGATGCATAGGTATGATAAATCTGTAGCAATTGCAAGAAGATGAATGGCTAAGCGCTGCCCACTTGCAGAATGACGCAATTGCATATATACAACGTATAACGCTACTAAATTCAAAACTGTTAATAAATAAAATAAAAATAATTTATTTCAGGTATACCAACCCATAAGACACATTACAAAAAATACTAAAAATAGATTAAATAACAAATTTAGCAGCTACAAACATAATAAATGATTACAAAAATAAATTAAATTAATTAATTATTAGCGGCACTAGGTAGAAATCATCACTTTGTTTCGCCAGTGATGATTTCTACCCAGTGTTTTGTCATGGGGCAGTTCAAGCGCTCAGCGAACATGCTCAGGATGGTGTTGGAGCTGCCGCGTACTCTGTTCAGCAGTGACACTACTCTCTTCCTTCTGACGGCGTGAAAGCCATCAGTGCGCGCCTCTGCGAACATAGCTGACGCACTGGAACGTCGCGGCAGCTTCATCATCATCAGCATCCTGAATATGTTATTATATAGAACCCTGAGCGTATTGTATGTGCGCTGCGTATGACTCACCCACAGGCTGCTGATGTAGAAGGTTTGGCAATAAGCCATAAATAATCTGATTTTTACTTCCTTCGTTGTTAAGTAACTACTATGTTAGTGCCGCGGACAGGGTAGATGGCGCTTTCTGGCAATATTGAAATAGCCTACCTGCTTGTGATATAATAAGTTAGTTCTTCTTCTTCTTGTTGTTGTTAGGGGCTATGTAAGGCTCTTCAGCCTATGTTTCACTGCAAACATCCCTGATCTATTGTGATCGCCACCTACTACAGCTCTTGATCCAAGCCTGAAACTTCAAACAGCTGCAGGATCTTTTTGATCTCGAGAGACCTTGACTCCTCCGGGCGTAATATGTGTCTGCCCAGGGTTGAGTCACGAGTGCGCATTAGGCAAGAGCACTCTGCGAGAATGTGCAAGGGCGTCTCCTCTGCCTCCATACAGAGTCTGCACCGCCCCATGTCACGTTTTCCCATAGTGTACATGTGCTTATTTAGGCCACAGTCCTCAGTAAGCACCCTTACCAAGTTGCGCAGTTGGTTCCTAGACAGCGCTAAGGCATTCAAGGACGCCTTTTTGCTGAAGCCCTTGATGAGCGCTTTGGAATGGTTCAAGCCTGTCGTTTCTCTCCAGAGCTGAATGGTTTTGTAGTGACAGTAGGTCTTTAGGGTGGGCCGCGTTAGGCTTTTGAGGATGCCACAAAACGGCTCAGGACTGTGGTTCTTCCCCTTAGCCCCTGCTCGCGCGAGTTCGTCGGCCTTTTCGTTTCCAGCGGTACCCGCATGCCCCGGGACCCAACGTAGAACAACCTTGTTCCTGGTTTCAAGGTTGTTCAATAGTTGCCTGCAGCTCTCAACCAGCCTCGATGTGGTGACATCAGAGGTTAGGGCTAAGAGTGCCGCCTGGCTATCCGAATGGATGTAGATTGTATGGTTGCCGTAGTTGCATTGCAGGTTGATCGACACACATTCTAGAATGGCGTATACTTCTGCTTGGAATATGGAGCAGTATCGTCCTAGGTTTAAGCTGATGCCTTTCCTAGGCGCTTCACACACACACACACACACACACACACACACACACACGCGCGCGCGCGCGCGCACGCGCACGCACGCACGCACACGCACACACGCGCGCACACACACACACACACACACACACACACACACACACACACACACACACACAAACTAATTTTGTAATATAATGTAACTACAAGTAATTACGGTTGTGGAAGAGCGGGACGTCTCAACACAGGCTTTGTAAGTCTAAAGAGAGGCCCCAGCAAATGCTTACTATATGTTTGTAAATAGATAATAAAGATATTTTTCATTTTTTTTTCACCATATATTCCGCAGCCTACTTCAGATTCGGATTTGGAGCCATCAGTGTACCACCTCAGGCTTCCTTCTTTCCACTTAATTTGACTGTCTGACCAGTCCTTCCTCTTGGGGAGTTCCACTGAGTAGAGTTTCAGTGGACAAAATTTTGGTGCCATGGTGTCGGATGGCATCCCAAGAACAGGTATATCGTGCACTGATTCCTTTAACAGTCTCGCAGTTTATCGTTACTTGTTGCAAATTTCCTTCTTTTCGCACTTGTATTTACTATTCTGAAACTATTTTAGTGTAATATATAAACATATAATAATGTAGTACCTGGGCGACCGAGCTTTGCTCGGTTATAACTATTGTAATATGGTGGTGTATAGGTGATAATCTTAACTACATTTTTTTAATAAATTAAACTTGTCTAAAACAATAAAAATTAAAATATCATATATAAGCTTGAACGTATAAAAAATAAAACAAAAGTTAGTCACCGGGCGGGATTCGAACCCGTAACACTAGTTGTTTCTTGCCACCCGCGTCTTTACCCGCTGGACCAGACGGACAGTGGCCTGCAATACGAAATTAGCGACCATATTCGGCGTCGAAAGAAAAACGCATGAAAACTCGAAAACACGCGTTTTCCCAAACATAAGACTAATCTAGATCGATTGTTTCCCCCCAAAAATCCCCCATATACCAAATTTCAGCGAAATCGTTAGAGCCGTTTCGGAGATCGCTGAAATATATATATATATATATATATATATACAAGAATTGCTCGTTTAAAAGTATTAGATATGTATACCTGTTTAGTGTTCATATAAGGTTTATTGTATGTAATTGATGTTACACGTTGTATACCCCCTTATCTGCAGTTACATCTGTTTTGAGCTGTGTTCCCATCCCAGCCAATAAGCACAGGCACAAAAAAACGATCGAGATGCTCGGGTGGAGTCGGCAGACTTCGGGGGACTTCGGATGTGGTGGAAATCACTGTAAATTGGAGGATGTACCTATTAAACATCATCTTCATCTTCCTCGTGTTGCCTCAGCTTTTTGCCGATAAATATCCTGCTTACCCGATAAATATCATAAAACTAATAAAATTCAAATACCTGCCTAATGATTGGTTAATTTAGGACCTTCACTTTTTTTCATTAGACCGAGTGAAGACTGTCTGATGAAAAAAAGTGTAGGTCCAGGTAGTCACCGCAAGGTTTAGAATGCAAAATAATTTACCAATTTGTAAACCGAAATAGTTGCTTAAGTTATTACGATTTGAAAACAATTAGTTTGTTTTTGTTTATTTGTTTATTAGGATCATCAATAGAAGATACAATTCACATAATATTATTTACATACTAAATGAGTACATTTATAATTGATCCCCCAATTAAAGGCAATCACAGCATGCATTTGGTATGAAACAAAAGTATAAGTATGACGAGTAATTCGACATTTAGAGACTGTATACATATATTCGCTTCAATTCGCTTCAATTGTTGTTTACTCTGAGAGTACGTCTGAATGTCTGTCAAGATAGACCAGTTTGACAGCACTGGCTTCCCTCGAATGCGGCTGAATGGGTAATAAAGTATCTAATATTTCATTGGTTCCATATTTGTAATTGTTGTTATGTATGTTTATGTTTGTAAAAATTTGACATCTAAAAGTGCCCCTGTGGCCTATTTGCTCAGTAAATGTTTACAAGTGTTTGTCAATTCATAGTAAAGTTCGTGATCGAAAAGAATAAATAAGTCATAAGTCATAAGTTATTTATTAGTAAAACCAATTTACACGTTATAATTATTATAGAGCTTATTTACATACGTCGCAAAATATACAACTCCAAATCAAAATCAAAAACATTAATAATATAAAAAATATACACATTACTTAACATCCTATTCGCGGAAATTTAAGTATTCATTATAGTCGTAGAACGGATGCTCAACAAGCCAGCGTGTATGGCGCTTTAGGTAATATTTGAAGTCGGTTTTATTTTTTGTTAAAAAGTTTTATTTATTTACAATAACAATATACATAATGGATACAGAGGATGACTATAACTAGCTTATATCTAAAATAGGTCCTTGAGGCATTGTACCTAGGATGCTGGCGGCAATTCCTCGTTGTATCGCAATGCTGATACGTTGTGCGAGGAAGCCGCTAGCTCTTCGGTCACCAGTTACGTCAACCAGACGTTTCGCGATTTCTCCAAAAAACTTGTGCGCGCTGGGACCCCATGGACCTAGAGTTTCAACGCCAAATGGTACAAAATGGTACTCTCTACAGAGGCTCTTATATTTATTACGTTTCAAAATTTCGGCGCTTTTCGCCGCTGCGCCCGCTTTTACATAGTCCGTTGGAGGTGGGACGGTGCCAGTGTGTCTACGGATGTAGCATCCCACACTAACATCCGTCCAAAGCTCCAAGGAACTAAGGACACCCCATCAGGCCTCTTGCCATCATCCCTCATAATGCCAGTCGGCTCAAGAAGAGCAGGCACATTGATGGTGGAAGCGACCGACGGATTATGTCATTAAGCGACGCATATCTTGCAAAACGACCTGCACTTTTTTGACAAGATAATCCATGGTGTCCCAGTCGGTCCACGTCCGTGCCACAAGAACATATTATATGTGGCGTACATAACGAAACCCCGAGTCGCAAACCAATCGCCAGTCTTAGGGAGGTCGGATCCAAGAAAGTACCAGTATTAGGTGAAGGATGGGCATGTAGCCAGTAGCCGGCTTCCCGGGCTCCGACCGCCAGAAGCCTCGCGTGATCTGGACCTGTACAGGTGTTTAGAAGAATATTGTAAGTTAAATCACAGGAAATATTATCCTAGCTCCTTTGTGATTTTGGGTTGTCTGGATATTTATTTATATCATGGTATTAATTGACCGAGCGTTAGCGATGGTCTCCGTTTCAGCTTGGGCAAATGCTTTCGTATTTTTTTTATGATACAGGAGGCAAACGAGCAGACGGGTCACCTGATGGTAAGCGATTACCACCGCCCATGGACACCTGAAACATCAGAGGGGTTGCAAGTGCGTTGCCGGCCTATAAGATGGGAGTACGCTCGTATGTGCGGATGTTCTCTACAGGTCGCAATTGTTATAAAATTTTGTGACCAGGTTCGATGATTAAATAGATTTTTTTGACGATTTTCAAAATGGCGGAATCATACCTAATTTCTTTTTCAGTTTTATGTTATGCCCGCTAGTTATACACAGAGCCACTAGTGATACCTAGGTATAGGTAAAAATAAGTTTTTTGCAATAATTTCATTTTTGGTACAATCTCTTATCGCTGACTGTACTTTACTTTCCACAAGCAAATAATACTCAACGAGAACATTCTAACAACCCCAAACACAATTAGGTTGCGTTGTTTTATCACAGAGTTCATATGGCCAAATCCTGTCTCCATCATCAGATCAGCTCGATGGTACCATAATATTGCATTGTCACCCGACTTACATATGTATGCAAATTCTCATCTTCATCGGAAACCGGGAAGTGGGTCAAATTTAACTTGCTAGATTTGACCCATACAAACATACATAGTTATATTGCAATTTAAATAAAAGCTTGTAATAAAAATGAATAGACTGTAACATATACTTTTCAAAGAGATATCTCTATTTGGAATTAAAGTCAAAATATATTATTTGCTATTAATATGTCTATACAAGTATCCATGCAAGTATATCATAAAATACCTAGTAAGTATTTAAATTTGAATTAAAATTTACATGTTCAAAGTTTAATGAATTAATTAAATTATCCAAAAAAGTAACAATGAACAAAACATAAATGAATTAAATAAAATATTAATCTAATCTGCAAAGCAGTGCATTTGCATAATATAAGAATTATTTGTCATACAGAGTAGCAGACAAATTTTACATGCCACTGGTTAAATTTTCGTCCGTGCTGTGAAACCTCTTTTCCCTGTTTTTCAATTTTTGCATCTTCCTCGCGTTGTGCCGGCTTATTTCCAATACTGTCCGCTTGGCAACTAATCCCTAGAATTGGCGTAGCCTCTAGTTTTTACGAAAACGACTGCCATCTGACTTTCCAACCCAGAGGGTAAACTATTATTGAGATTAGTCCGGTTTCCTCACGATGTTTTCCTTCACCGAAAAGCGCCTGGTAAATATCAAATAATTTACTCGTAATGTACATAAGTTCCGAAAACTCATTGGTACGGGCCGGGATTTAAACCCGCGACCTCCGGATTGCAAGTCGCACTGTTACCACTAGGCTACCAGTGATAGATAGAATACTGTTTATTGGCACACCTCAGTAAAAAGATACAAGAATAAGTTTTTGGCAAAAATTTCATTTTTGGTACAAGCTTTTATCGCTGACTGTAGTTTTCTTTCCACAGGCAATTAATACTCCTCGAGCAAATTCTAAAAACCCCAAACACAATTAGGTTGCGTTGTTTTATCACAGAGTTCCTATGTCCACCTCTTGTCTCCATCATCAGATCAGCTCGATGGTACCATAATATTGCATTGTCGCCCGACTTACATATGTATGCAAATTTTCAGCTCAATCGGAAACCGGGAAGTGGATCAAATTTAACTTGCAAGATTTGACTACAAACAGACAACGGTCAGGTGAAAGTAAATAAAAGCTTGTAAAAATAAACAATTGATTAAATGTAGAGGCAGACAACAGGCGGTCTTATCGCTAAAAAGCGATCTCTTCCAGTGCTTGTTATTTTTTTCAATTTGTCACCAATAATTACTTTATTTGTTCAAATTCGTGTATTTATAAACGCTTGATCCCGAATCAAACAAATGATTAAACATTACAGGCACTCCAGGCTGTCGTAGCCTTTATAAAAAAGTAATAAAACGCAGGGCTGTCTGTTCCGCCGATTAGGGCACTTAATATATGGCCCGCGATATTAGGACGTGGAATTTTAATTACCGCAGGGGACAGCCCTATTGACAACGCCGGGTAGGGTTGACGATATTTAGTTTATTAAATTAAATTAAACTAAATTAAAAAGCTTTATATCTGCCGAAATATCCGTAATTAACTTACAGATAAATTACAATACAAAATTAATATATTAAGGTGAACTACAATAAATTATATACATTTTAACCTCCTAAGACCCTGAGTACAATTTTTTGTACTTATACCAAAATCTATTTTGTACTTTTATTGTGTAACTGCCATTCTGTATTCCAATACCTTAATACCTTCTGGGTCTCAGGAGGTTAATACTTTGAAAATGCCTAAGGTTGACTGGTAGAGAATGCATCATGGCATTAAGTTCGCCTTTTGTACATTAAGTTTTTCTTTTGTGCAATAAAGTTAAATAAAATAGGCAGTGTTGGCCGAAACGTTAATGCAAGTACCATTATCATTACAAATTGAACCGTAAACAGTAACGGACGGTTACAGTTTTCGGTTCAATTTGTAATGGTTAGTGGTCAATTCTAATTAGTTCGGCCAACACTGCTGGTATAATAAGTATCTACGCCCACAGTACACAATTAAAATGAGATGATAATATTAACTAAATAAAAGAATAATTTATACAAAATCTTTATTTAATCAAAGTGAGTCTGTAGTGTACATGTAAAAAAACCTAAGAACACGGAATGTAATAAATTTTAAACGAAGCATAAGTATATATATTTATGATTACAAAATAGCAAAAAATATGTTGTAACTAACACATAATAATATAATAGCAAATTTATTATATATAATATATCTTCTTCTTCCTCGCGTTGTCCCGGCATTTTGCCACGGCTCATGGGAGCCTGGGGTCCGCTTGACAACTAATCCCAAGATTTGGCGTAGGCACTAGTTTTTACGAAAGCGACTGCCATCTGACCTTCCAACCCAGAGGGTAAACTAGGCCTTATTGGGGTTAGTCCGGTTATATTGCAATAATAAACCTTCGTATTATATATAATATATATTTCCGTTTTATAAATAACAATCTAAAAACTTAACAGCATTAACAATTAAATTAACTTATAAATGAATATTTAAAAAAATATAGAAAAAATACCTACAAACTATCCATATAAATAAAGGTAGCTTAAAAGATTTGTAAAGTTTTAGCCTGTTATTTTATTCTGTGACAAACAGCCGGAACGGAAATATATAATAAAAAATCATTATTACATTTGTAAGACATCGCCAACCCTGAAAAGAGGGTGCGCGTATCAAAAAGCGCATCATCCGATTGCGGGTCGTTTAAACAGGAGTGGGGGGGGGGGTTTAATATTGTGTACACGACACCAGTGCCGACGAAATGAAAACTTGCTTCGTTACTAACGAGGGTGGTTTATGACGTGTGGAAGGGTGATGAGCTATGATGACACCTGCATTAAGTTATTTGCCTTTTTAGGGTTTTGTGGGTACCTAAAAACATTTATAGCTTCGCCATGTCCGTCTGTTCGTCCGTGGCTTTGCTCCGTGATTGTTAGTTCTAGAGATCAATTCGGCATGATAATCTTTTTTTACAAGCATACGGCACGCCAGATGGTAAGCAGTCTCCGTAGCCTATGTACACCTGCAACTCCATAGGAGTTATATGCGCGTTGCCGTTGGATAAATCTTTCATATTGGGGTCTCCAAATATATTTTTGATAAATTAATATTTTCAGAAATAATCGCTCCGAAAGAAAAATAATATGTGCCCCTTCCCCCTCTAACTTTTGAACCATGGGTCAAAAATATATGAAAAACTATATTATGTGTGTATTATGTATGTTATGTTGTTTGGCATAATTATTGAAAGTCATGTAATGATAGTCATACTATCATTAGTCATAACTCTGAAACCGTTAACTTTTCAGGAATTTCCTTCGGTTATCCCATAGATACGTTAGGTTAGGTTTGTTTTATGGCAATCCTGAAAAGTTACGCGTTTCTGAGAAAAACCAAATTATGACTAACGAAAATGCGGACAAACAATACATTATGACTTAAAACTTTATGGGAAACAATAGAGACTCATACTATGTATATGAAAAAAAAAACGGACAAGTGCGAGTCGGACTCGCCCACCGAGGGTTCCGTACTTTTTAGTATTTGTTGTTATAGCGGCAACAGAAATACATCATCTGTGAAAATTTCAACTGTCTAGCTATCACGGTTCATGAGATACAGCCTGGTGACAGACGGACGGACGCACGGACGGGAGTCTTAGTAATAGGGTCCCGTTTTACCCTTTGGGTACGGAAACCTAAAAATGAAATCAAACTCGGATCTTTAATTCCCTTATTTCCAATATTTCACTTTTTTTATTTATCTGGCGACCGGTTTGGCCTAGTGGGTAGTGACCCTGCCTACGAAGCTGATGGTCCCGGGTTCAAATCCTGGTAAGGGCATTTACTTATTCGTGTGATGAGCGTGGATATTTGACTTGTTCCTGAGTCATGGGTGTTTTCTATGTATTTAAGTATTTATATATTATATATATCGTTGTCTAAATACCCTCAACACAAGCCTTATTGAGCTTACTGTGGGACTTAGTCAATTTGTGTAATAATGTACTATAATATTTATTTATTTATTCCCCTCATTGCATAATGTACTAAAAGCTTGAGTACAGGCCGCGTAGCCAACGTTACAATCGTTAACGCTCCGTAGCGTAGCGCAGTCATCTCTCTCTATCACTCTTCCATATCAGTGCGACTGGGACAGTTGCGTTTCGTTCGCCACGGAGCGTGAACGATATGCACGTTGGCTAAGCGGGCTTGTGGGCGGCTATCGGGAAAATCGAAATTCGTCAATTGCGGGCATTTTTCTCTGTCACTCTAATTACGTGTTAGTGAGAGTAAAAGAGAAAGATCCCCGCAAATTCGGTTTTCGCAGTAGGCCCCGTGATCCTACCTTCATTTCACTCGACATCCATCTAGTCGTTATTGAAAAACTTCGTCGTTCTGACGTCTGCCACGTAGCGTTTCATTTCAAGTTCCTGATTTATTGTTTTATTATTTTTGTTTTATTTTGACGACCGGTCAGGCCTAGTGGGCAGTGTCCCTGCCTATGAAGCCGATGGTCCTGGGTTAGAATCCCGGTAAGGGCATTTATTTGTGTGATGAGCACAGATATTTGTTTCCGAGTCATGGGTGTTTACTATGTATTTAAGTATACGAGTATGATATAGGTATAACGTTGTCTGAGTACCCACAACACAAGCCTTCGTAAGCGTACTGTTTCAATGATTAAATAGATTTTATTATCGATCCAGTTATTGGAAAATATTCAAAATGCGGAAATCGGCATAAACGACTTAAGCGCCAATAATGTCCATGGAGCTTAAGACCATTCAAAGTCAAAGTCAAAATATTCTTTATTCAAATAGGCCTAGCAACAAGCACTTTTAAATCGTCAAATTTTACAAATATCATCTTAATCTAAATATCAGAGCAATTTATTGATGCAGTTATTATTGTTCTAAAAAAAACATTGAACTATTATAGACAAAAATTTCACAAAAAGATCGTCAAACATCAAAATTTTATAAAAATACTAGTCTAGAACCTTTCTAGAATAAAATCTAAATGTCAAAAAATACGGTATATATATGTATACATTGAATTATCAATTTCATCATTAATAACATAACAATAAATAATTCGTTCTTTACAATCACACTTAATCCCACGGTGTTTCATCATTCATGTAGTCTTGTGTGCTATAATAGGCTTTAGAGATAAGCTTACGTTTTACATAATTTTTAAATTTACTAACAGACAATTCAGTTATAATATTAGGAAGTTTATTGTAAAATCTTACACAATTTGAGTTCAAACATTGTGAGTTCACTGGGATAATAACGCAACGAACTAAGTATTTTTCACTTTTCATATAAACTTACAGTGTGTACGAAATCGCTTATATGAGAACATTTACATCATCGCAGTAATAAAATCATTAAAAAATGTTGTTTTTTTTTATACCACGACGGTGGCAAACAAGCATACGGCCCGCCTGATGGTAAGCAGTCACCGCAGCCTATGGACGCCTGCAACTCCAGAGGTGTTACATGCGCGTTGCCGACCCTTTAAAAACCTATAAAAAAATATAGTCAAAAGAATGTAAAATAGCCTAAAAAATCCAGAAAAGTCAATTAATAATGAATAATGATAATATATTTATATAAAAAAAATCGGCCAAGTGCGAGTCGGACTCGCACAGGAAGGGTTCCGTACCAATAAAAACGGTCACCCATCCAAGTACTGACCCCGCCCGACGTTGCTTAACTTCGGTGATTGGATGAGAACCTCGTGATTGGAAATAAATATTTATTTTATTCTGTTTTTCGTATTTGTCGTTATAGCGGCAACAGCAGCGGTATCGTGGTCGTGTTTTTGTCACTTGTCATATCATGCGTCACTTTCGCACTTACGTATTTGTTAGAGCGTGACAGGTATGGTGACAAATGATAGACAGCTGTCCATCTTAGCCCGGCAGAAATACATAATCTGTAGAAATTGCCAATTTTCATTGATTGGAGGAATTGTACTGTCATTTTAGTATCTAGGATATAACTAACAGAAATACATAATCTGTAGAAATTTTTGTAGAAAGCCCTGAAAGACCCGCAGTCTTTCGAATGTCCACCCAACGAGCCAACCGACGCCAGGGGCTTCTTTCAGAAAGCGGCCACCACTCCGTTAACATTGCAGTCCACCTGCCATCACTGGCTAGCAACATGTCCCGCCCAACTCCATTTTAGTTTGGTAATGAGAATGTCGCTGTTTAATCCTGTAGGTATAAGCGGTTAACTCCGAGTTAGGTACTTGGCTAAGCCTAGAACGCGGAAGTGTCCCTAAAATTACTTGATCTTCTATCCCCTGTTGTTTTTAAAAGCTTTATTTTAAAGAAACATTTTTTGTGTCACACTTACCCGGGAAAAGAAATATCAACGAATTTAATTGTTTGACTAATTTACTGCCAACTCATAATGATTAATTGCCAATTTTCATTGATTGGAGGAATTGAACTGTCATTTTAGTATCTAGGATATAACTAACAATAATTTTTACAGGACGAAATTATGCGACAAAATGAGATGGATTTATGTAGTGTTGTTTGTTTATCATCATCTAAATACAATACAATTAAATATCTACCTACACACACAATGTAACCGCCTGAACCAAAGAGCATATAATCACTACGTTGCCTGAACAAGACCACGCATCGAAATCCGTTTGACAATACCTTCACTAAACGGCGCTCGATAACCGCTGCAAATAGCTACATGTAGCTACATAGCGCTATTCAGCGCTATATGACGCTATAGAGCGCTCTTCTCCGAGCTCGGAGCGCCATAAAGCTAATAATGGCTATAATAACGCAGTCGCTATCTCATTATGTGTTATGTACATACTGAATCACAGCGGGACAAGGGTGCCGTGGAGCTGCCTTGTTAGTTATCATAACTATTTAACTCGAAGTTTAGGTATTTACGATTCAGTGAATATCTTCAGAATATCACATCGACAGATAATAATATTATAGTCAGTAGATCTTAATAACTTGCCAACGTAGCACGGGTCGCCTTTCGCGCCACGCTGCACTTAACGACATAATCCGTCGGTCACTTGCCACCGTCAACGTTCCGGCTATACTGGAGCCTGCCGGTATTGCCAGAGACGATGGCAAGAGACCAGACGGGATGTCTTTGATTCCGTGGAGGATGGGACGTGTGCTCGTGTGGGACGCAACTTGTGTTGACACGCTGGTACCTTCCCACCTCCACGGGACTATACACAGAGCCGGCGCGGCGGCGGAGGCGGCCGAGGCCCTCAAAAAGCGCAAATACGGGGGTCTCGACACCAACTACAACTTTGTTGCATTTGGAGTCGAGACTCTTGGTCCGTGGGGCCCCGCAGCACAGGGCCTATACCGCCAATTGGCGAAGCGGCTGGTGGATGGGACCGGGGATAAGAGAGTTGGCAGCTTTCTCGCCCAATGCCTGAGCATAGCGATCCAGCGAGGAATGCTGCCAGTATCCTCGGCACCATGGCACGGGGGCCATTTTAGATTTAGATTTTTAGTTTTATAGTAGTTTTAGTTTAGTTAATTATAAACTGAAATAAATGTCATATACTAAGAAAAAGTGACCAAGGCCTCCAGTGCCCCAGGCTGGAATCGAACCAGCGTCCTCTGCTATCGCGGCAGGTGCCTGAGCCACTCGGCCACCGGGGTCACGGCAGCATTGGTCGAATTTTTCCAAGTATATGCATCTCTTACTGAAGGCTTAGGCACCCCCTAGCCATCTCTAAGGTAGAACAGTATGGTTCATACCTTCTAACTGGTGTTTCTAACTTGAAATAAAAACAAATTATAATATTTTTTTAAAATTTTATAGTTTTTTATAGTTTATTTGTTTAAAATTAATTATACAGTTATGTCAACTATTAAAAAATAAACTATATTTATATTAAGATTATAAATATGTTAAGTACTAAAATTATTATCGTAATTTGCAGTGGCCTTATAGGGTTCATAGTTGTCCGAAATCCAAATATAACACCTAATGTACCTACTTATGAAAGCAATAAATGATTAATAACAGCTTTGAAAGATTCACGGTTAGTTTCACTAGACTTAAATTAAATCGACCGGGATACAAACCGTGATTACCTTTTATATTGCTTTTGAGCTCCCGATATATCGACGCAGTTACATGCATCTTGTTCACGGGTAACTGGAGATAGCGGGTGGGTGTCAAAGTTGTGTAGACCGCGCTCGGTCTACCTTCATTCGCGCGCGTCGGCTGCGAGTCTATCCAAGCACACCACACTATAAAAGGTAATCACGGATTATATCTCGGTCGATTTAAGACCAATAAAAACCCAACTAGCATATTTATGTTCTATAAAAGTCGTTATTACTGATTACCGTGTGCAACAAGTCATCGTGAACTTTCTCGAAATGCACGAAGCCGCGCGTGACAGTTGACACTTTTGGCGGTAAAGTTAAACTCGTATTACGCTCCATAGGAAAACGAATCAAGAATTTTACATATATTATCTATGACCCACCTCACTTGAAAATATACGCGATGAATGCTAAAGCCTATAAAAGTGAGTAAAAACACGAATACAGCAGCGACTCCATACCTCCCGAGTGCCGACGGCACGCCGCCCGCGCCAATAAACCAGCCTTTGTCATTTGTCATCCATTGTCGCCACGCGCCGAAAAACAATTAAATCTTGTCTATGTGAATATTCGGATGCTTGTTTTTTTTTGCCAAAAAGGTAATGGTTTAATGCGTTCGTTTGAGTTTTATTTGAATTTGATGGTTGTGGGGGTGTTTTTATTTAGAAATTATTAAACATGCATCTCGTTGTCAGAATTGTTAATATTTTAACTTCGACCCAAATGTTAAGGTAAATACCTACAGTAGGCTTAAGCTATTTTTGCACCGATCAGAACAACTTCATGTGTTCATAGAAATTAGACATTAATGATGACATTGCCACGCTTTGCCATTGCAAATGCCATACAGAGTTATAGCCGGCCAAATAACCTTGCCAATAGAAAAAGACGCGAGATTCAAATTATCTGTGGGACGATAACCCTTCGCGCCTACATTTTTTAAATTTGCCATTTTTTCCAATGGGTTGACAGACTATAGCTTCGTCCGACTCTAAAATAAATAAAATAGGTTGATTTAAAAATAATATCTTAATTACTTATTACAAATAAAATTAGATCCAAAGAAAAATTGTAAGCCAGTTTTTACATACGGCATGCATATCTATGCCACATCCGAGCGTTGACTGGAAAACAGTAAATTACCAAATACTTATACACTTTAGAGCAGTGAAAATGAGTCACTTTGATCTATGATTGTGTGACTGTACTTTACACTTCCGTTTGGTTTCACTGCTGTGGCATTTATCTACATATATATGTGCATTTGTGTATGTACTTGCGCGGTACGGTGCAATCTTAAAAAGTAAAAAGTAAGTACTTACTTAATAAAATACCCCGAAAATTAAGACCTAACTTAAGGCACCATCTAATAATTTACATTTACAATATTTTATAATTTCAAAATAATATAATAAATACAACAAACGCCACCAAAGGCGACCGTCATCAATTAAATATTTAAATAATCGTTTTCAGGCAAAAGCGGCAATTCCGGCTCCAAACGATTCATAACGACATCCACCGCGGTGTTCACAGACGAGTAATAATACGGACTGTTAACAGTGGGGATGACAGGGTGACACTCGACTGGACATTTCTGGCGCTCTCGACTCAGCATTGCTCCGAGCAATTATTAGGGTTGGCACAACTTGACGTCCCGTTGCGACACAACACAGATAAGATAATGATTTGAATTTTGACAACCCTAAATAGCCGAAACGGATAGTGCCATGTTTTAGAAAGGGACAAAATAATTCGTCCCGAATCGCTATCAAACTTCGTTTTATTAATTTAAACCAACACGATTTTCATTCATAGTTTTAAAACTAATAATAGTGACAACCCTAGCGTACAAGTGAATAATCAAGATCAAGTGCGGGTAGTTCGTAAAACCCGCGCAGCAAGATGTTGATACAATTCCTCGCCAGTCTGCCTGTGACCACGAACGTAACGTCACGTTCGAAACGTCAGGCCATATAATAAACGTAAGTTTACGCGATTAAGTCCCGTATTCGTTTTAAAATTATAAACTTTGATTTTGTCAGAAGTGTCATTTCTCTACGGTGGTACTATTTATTCTGTGATGCTAATAATACCATTGAAAATTATACTTCAACAAAATTGCCGTGGGTAAATAACGGTTTTATCATTCGGTTACAATAACGGCTTAGAAACGTTTAAGTATGCATAACGTCATATATCACCAAACATATGAAAGTCATATCCTCACTTGTTAAAGCCTACTCATAGTGTTGTGTTCCTGCCGGTGAGTAAGGTTGCCAGAGCTCAACGAGGGTGGGAGGGGGTTAGGGTCGGCAACGCGCATGTAACTCCTCTGGAGTTGCAGGCGTACATAGGCTACGGATACTGCTTACCATCAGGCAGGCCGTATGCTTGTTTGTCACCGACGTAGTATATAAAAAAAGCCTGACCAGTAATATATATGATAATATCACACGCCATATTGCGGAATTTCATTGGAACTAAATTTTTCATACTTAACTGAACTGGCACCCTAATAAATGGGAATAAGAGCGCCCTCTTGACAATAATCATATATTTTTTATTTTTTTTTAATCTTTATTAAATAAAGGGGTTTTATCATGTTTGATGATGTCACCCCCATTGTTACAAATCAAAATCACAATTTTACCGTCGCTTAATTCCGAAATTGACAAGTTTGTACAAATCTTTAGCTTTTTTAGACAAAGGGTGTGCTAAAATATCGTTACATGTACCCACATTGAATATATTGATTTTATGCTTAATTATAAAAGCTTGCTTGTCAGCTTCGTTTCGGATACATTCCATCATAATGTGCGTAGCATTTTCTCTTGTCCCACATTCCGTACAGTTTTGTGAATGACTCTTGCGCATCAAAAAAGCAAAGCAGTTAAGTGGAATGTGTCCAGATCGAAGTCTGAGGGCTGTTACAATGTCTAATCTACCCATACCAGATCCTCTAAACCATTTCTCTGGTCGGATTTTAGTTGTTTATCTAAACCAAATTAATATATGCAAGCCAACGGTCCGCAATGAAAAACAAACTCTCAAAGTTCTTTCTACCGCCAAATTTTGATTAGTTTATTTATTGTGTATTATTCTTGTCTCTTTATTGTGACGGTATTCTGTAACCGGCGTTTGACGTGTGTGTTGTCACTCGTTTAGTTTGAGTTTAGTTGTATCGTAGATCGTAGTATTAAGTCAAGTACCCACTGAAAATCAGCGCTATGGCTTGCCGATGCCGTGGCAATATGCTGAGTAAGGATCCTGTTTTAGCATCTAGTTTGTATTATGTGTGTTATTTTATAGTATCTTTCAAATGTTTGTTCAAATTATAATATTAAATAAATGTATTTTCTTTCTTTCATAAAAGGAATACTCACTAACACTCTCATGACCGGCGTACGCGGCCACTTCTTCATTCCCGTTCCTTCATTACTGAGAATCGCGACCACACGTATGGGTCCATTTTGTGCGGTCATAAGCCAGGTCTGAATCGTGCAGACTGCCGCTAGCCGATCTCATTTCGACTTCTTCCGATCATCTCATACGTGTACCACTCTGAGCACGTTTGCCATTCGGCCTACTTATTTTTCTCTAAAGCTTAGTAACACCGTTTCGCTACCGCTTTAAAAAATCAACAAAGGTTTTTTTTAATAAAAAATACTTATTACAGTTTTTATTTCGTGTTGGTCTGGAACCGAATAATATGGAGCCTGTTATTGTTCGCATTGGAGATGGATAACGATTTCCCAATTTACCGCGGGATCCAGCTATGTAGGTAAGGCGGTGTTCACATGAGCCTTTTACGTTCTAAATTCTGTGATAATATGAAATTTATGTAATTAATAAATAATAAATAAATATTATACGACATTGTTCCACAAATTGACTAAGTCCCACAGTAAGCTCAATAAGGCTTGTGTTGAGGGTACTTAGACAACGATATATATAATATATAAATATTTATAAATACTTAAATACATAGAAAATACCCATGACTAAGGAACAAATATCCATGCTCATTACACGAATAAATGCCCTTACCAGGATTTGAACCCGGGACCATCAGCTTCGTAGGCAGGGTCACTACCCACTAGGCCAAACCGGTCGCCAAACAAAAGTAATATGAAATTTATTATAGCACTTTCACAATTTGTCACATGAGATTCGATTAATTTAAACGTGCTCTAAATTTATCGAGTTCCAGTGCGCACAGTCATCAACTTCCTCGCCTTGTCCCGGCATTTTTGCTCATAGGAGCCTGGGGTCCGCTTAGCAAATAATCCCTAATGGTACTGAACCAGTGATATTTGTTGGACCAGGAAAGAAAGTACCCGTTTCTCTCAATCGTCGTCTATTGTCCTCGGCGCCAAGGGCGTAGCCTGAGAAAATGGCGCCCGGGGCAGGCACCAGGCCTGGTATAAATAGAATACCAGTTGCCACACCAAGGTCCCAGGTCCAGTGCACACGCAGCCTTATCCTCGAACCAATTTGCGGCGTTATTAATTCGGAACAACATTATAATTAATCATGCGCAGTGCATGAGCCACGGAGCGATGGCGGACAAGGCATCCATTAATACTATAAATAGTTATTTGTTTTACAAGAGGCCAAAGTTATTCTTAAACCTCTCGTGCTAATAACTCCTGAGCAAGCAAAAGATTACAAAACAAAGGTTCTTGAGGTTTGCGAGGGCTTTAAAGTACAAGGAAATCTTTGCTACCTAGTGAAACACTTTTTTTTACCACACCAACGCGAGGATTTTTATTATTACTGTAAAACATTACAAATCAAATCAAAATGAAAGCTATTAAAAATTCCACCAGAAAACAACTCAATATTTGCAAAAAACTACGTTAAGCGCAGCGTGCCGAAAGTTGATGCTATCCGCATGGAGAACATAAAAAGAGTTTTGATAAGTAAAGATGGAATATCCATTCATTCCCATTCCACGTTATACTCCTTGTCGCATCCCTTCACTCGAATCTAAAACGACCAAACCCCCACACCATATCAACCATCTTGCTACCTCTCTCCTCACCGTGTGAGTGAAAAGGAACGCCGTACCACCGTCTACCCTCAATTAATTACACGTCATAATTTAAGCTGGATAGTTAGCCAGGTTCACCGTCACATACTTACGCTTACCTAGAGGGGGGATAAATTACCTATTATGCTGTTAACTAGATAAGTAGGGGAGGGTGATATAACGGAGCCACACCGTTCTATAAAAATAGTGTTTTTCTACTCGTCGACTGTAATGGTTAAATTAAGATTTCGTATACCAAACTGTAATTGGGTACTTTTCATGTATGGGCTCCCAACTCAACTATAATATTCATTTCGAAACGGTTTAGTCGACTATAATGAAATGGACCAATCAGAGCTTCGCTTGGACGAAACAAAAGTGACAAAACGATAGCTCAAATTAATTATTTATTTTAGGTTGTATAGTAGAAACAATTGCTTCATAAGTCATAAACGCACATGTGGCACCCTTAATATAGCAACATCCATAGACTACGAAAACCGCTTACCATTGCTTGTTAGTCTCCATAGGCTACGGTGGCTAAAATCGAGAAAAAACTGTCTAAAATTTGAATTTAGCAAGGAGCAAGTACCAGGGCCTCATGAGTTACGAGAAGGTGTCGCTGACTACCCCGCCGGGTCCCGGCGGCGGGGCGCGTACGAGTATAAGGTATCTTAAATAGCTGTATAATTTTGGCTTGTTTACCTGTATGATTTTCTTAGTTTATGTATTATTTTTATTGACTCGCAGAAAAAGTATTGTATACAATAGTGATATAATCAAGCTTTTCAATCTCGTGCCTCAACTAGTTTCTAACTAGACTAGTTTTTAACTAGACTTAAGAAGGAAGAATAGCTTTGCGATCCTAGTGAAATAAAAGTACTTTTCCTATGAAATTCCATTTCGGGACAAAACTTTTTCCACTAAGTCTCAACAAATCACTTTAATTTTGATATCGATCGCTTCAGCATAATTCAAGGATTTGCTTAAAAAATTTTTTTTTTGTTTCTTTTGCAAGTTTTGAAATAAAGGTAGGTAAAGGCACCAGTAGTCAGCCTTATAACGCATTTTTAAAGTTTGTACTCTCGACGTTTCTACAGGATTAGTCGGATAAATAAACGCATAACATGGTTAGATCAATTGTTTATTATAGTTTTAAAACAAAGTATGTCAAAAAATAACAATCCTCTTTATAATATCTATAATTAAGATTAAACAAAAAATGGCACTTTTCTCCAGTAGTCAGCCTCTAAAATCCAGTAAGCAGCCTTTGTGTACCCAGTACTCAGCCTTTATAAACTATTAATAATAATGAAATAATAAACACTATTATTTGTATTAAAGTTAACGATATTATAATATTTATCATTCCTAGGTAGGAAGCTAGAGTATAGGTAGGTACCTATACTCTTATAAGTACAATTCTCATGCCACGAAATTTGTAGGCCATAGGTGCTTAAAATTATTCTTGCAGACTAATAAACACTGTATTTATCTTCTTATTTTTTATTAATGAATCTGTTTATTTAATAGAATTCATTATTTTTAAAATCGGTTTAAATGCTGGTGAAACCCGTGCAGGGGCCCGTTAGATATTGGAATATTTCTCAACAAAAGTATGTATACACTTTTGAACCTTATTTAAATGAGTTAAAGTTCATAATATTTGGCAGCGACGTACCAAGGAAGATAATGGCTGAGTAATGGATCCGTGAAACCCAGTGGTCAGCCGCATTAAAACGTTATTTCAAATGCGGCTGACTACTGGGTTTTACTTTAAATTGACTTAGACATGCCTAACTAAATTTGAAAATATAAATGTAACGGTCCTAACGGTCGTATTGGATCGAAAATAAAAAAAATAACTAATAACCCAAAGGTCAGCCGCGGGAGGCTGGGCACTGGATTTTTTGTAAAAAAGTGGTATCCAGTGGTCAACCTCCTCAATTTATAAGTTAAATATTGATATTTCTATTTAAATATAACGCAATTTAATAGATAAACTAACCAATAAACCCATCATTAACAAAAAACAGTAACTTTTTATATTATAACATATTTTTTCTCACGCGTTAAAAGAACACCACGTGCAGTAAAAAATATGGCGGACATGACATTCTAGCTCTCGTCAACAAACATCACCTTTATGAACGAGTATATTTCTTCTCCCCGATACCTCACCGCTCCTGCCGCGTTACGTATTAACGAATAAGGAATCAGAGTTCCTATTTGACTACTCGCGATTTGTTTAATCGAATATACCAGATATTTATGACCAATAAACGACTTAAAAGGCTGACTACTGGTCCCTGGCTGGCCACTGGTGCTGTTACCCTAATCCTCTAAACCTATTTTTTCATTGTGTCAATAACATAGGTACTAAAATCATGGAGAATAGAAAGTATTTAGAAGTGAAAAAACGTTTTCTGTGGGCTTTGTTGCCTGAATCCAATTTTAAATAGGTAAATAAGTAAATATGGGATTTTTGTTGGTGAATAATCTCTAGCAAGTTTAGCCGGTAATGTAGGGGTACAGTGAGCTGGGAAATTGCATGGAAAAATTATGAATGAATTCATTGATAAAGACGCCATGTACTTTTGCGGCTGATGGCCAAAAATGTGGCCGCTTTGGTTTCCAGTGGGCAATTGTATTCCAACAGTTTTTATTGATGTATAACAACATGCTAACGGCACCAATCATGGGACATTTAAGAGGAAATTCCGAGTATTTTTGACCGGCACCTGTAAAACTTCTACCGCTTTACGCGTCAAAGTTGAATGTTCTATTCGTGCTTTATGTTTCCTATGTACCTACCTATTTAATAAAATCGACTGCAATTGGTTTCAACTGTTTTAACAAATTAAAACTATGGTTTTTGCTTCAGTCGTGGAATGTATATGAAAAACAAATGTCAATGAAAAATTAAACTTAAGCAGCTCTTTGGCACTTGTTTATGGTAAAATGTTGCCAGAGTTCAAAAACTGATGGTAATTACTTGTTTTGTCAATTCCATCCCATTACTGGTGCCAGTCCCATCATAGGGGCGTTTACTATATTTGCTCCTAATATTATCAGGAATACGTGGTCAAAGTTTTGGGTAATTTTCGCCCATTCTGTAGGTATTATATGAATGTTTTATGAGTCCGTATTATACGAGTATCCATTGAAAACGCCCCCGACCGCGACTCGCAATATAAAAGTTAACCTGACTGCCACCGCGCTTTATTGAATATTTTTATTATAGAGATAAACACAGCTCGCCTGCGTGGACAGCAATTCGGACATACATATTAACCCACTCAGCGCGAATCACGACACGTTGTCGTTTTGCCTCTACAAAAGCATTTTCGCTACATACCGGAAAACCCATGTATCGGTTACGACGTAGTTACGACAATAGCTCAGCGGTGAATGTGTTAAATAAATATTATAGGACATTATTACACAAATTGAATAAGTCCCACAGTAAGCTCAATAAGTCTTGTGTTGTGGGTTTAGACAACGATATGCATAAATACTTAAATACATAGACACCCATGACTCAGGAACAAATATCCGTGCTCATCACACAAATAAATGCCCTTACCAGGATTTACAGATACATATATAGACACCCATGACTCAGGAACAAATATCCGTGCTCATCACACAAATAAATGCCCTTACCAGGATTTGAACCCGGGACTATCGGCTTCATAGGCAGGGTCACTATCCACTAGGCCAGACCGGTCGTTTTAGTATTCGGCCCTGAGATAATGTCGCTACAAGCAGTTTACAATTATAAGGCTTATTGGATCCACACGGTCGCCGGGCACTTGCGAACGGAAGCTGATGTCGGGCCCCATGTCTTGTAAATCATAGTATGTTGAAAATTGAAAAAATGTAATTGTTTCGGACTCGAAACGCCCGGCGAACGACCATTGCAAGGTCGATCGGGCCAAAGAGTAAAGCAATTATATCATCGGGCCCGACATCGGCTCCCGCTCACAAGTACCCGGCGAACGTGTGGATCTAATACGATGGATCGAGAGGCCGTGAGCACAGGCGACATTGCTGCCATTGAATTGATTTGCCCCGGGTCTCAGTTCTAGTATACTCGTCTCTCAGTGTGGTCGATCAAGGTCCATATGCGACGAGAGCCATTGCCTGTCGAGCAAGTCGCCGAGCATGTGCGCCTTTCAGCGCGGCGGTGTGTCTCAGCGCGCACATCAAAGGCCACTTTATGAAATTATTCTCGTTTGAACTCCACGATAACTATTTTGTAAATTAAACGGCGCATATTTTTGGCTGATATTCTGTTATGAATTGTTCTATCGGAAACAATGTTTATGTACGTGTAATTGGCTTTGTAACATCGTGTTTCCCCATATAACGTGAACATGTGTATATAGTTACAAATATCTTTCGTAGGTGTGTATCCGGGGCAGTGGGGAGACACTAGAGCGTTCGGGCGTTCTCGGCTCCTTTCGGCTCAGCATTGCTCCGAGCAATTATTAGGGTTGGCACAACTTTCTGCCTTGCACAGCTTAACTGTTGAACAAACTGGCGCCTGCGGTATTTCCGGACCGATACGAGTTTCAAACCTTCAAGAAAAGAGCGTACTCCCATCTTAAAGGCCTGCAACGCACTTACAACCCCTCTGGTGTTGCAGGTTATTTGTACTCAGATTCACGAGCTCTTTCGATCCTTATAGGAAAAATGTGTCCAAACATTTCCATTATATGTATGTATATTTTGGATCATTCCATTCCGTTACCGTCATACAAATTCTATGAAAAATGATATATTAAACACCCCTATTATGGAACAGGCACCAGTAATGGGACGGTATAGACAAATCCTGTAAAATAAGTATTTATCATCAGTTTTTAAACACTGGCAACATTTTACCATAAACAAGAGCCGCAAGAGCCATACACGTAGTGATTATTTCAATTATTTATTTATTTCGAATCCACAATAGATCCATAATTGTTAGTATTTACAACAAATCTTAAAATTAATTAAGGTTAGTGACATATAAAATAATAATAACATATCTACAAGTACAAAAAAATAAATATAAAAAATAAATATAACTAGGCAATCTAGATGCACCACTTCTCAGCATCTGTGGCTTCCACATGCAGTCCATTCCAGTGCATGAGCAGTGGTGCATCTATCTTACCTGCCAACGTTTTCAGGATGCTATTGGTACTGCCACACAGTCTCTTTTGCTCTTTGGAGCCATAGAGCTGGGGGCCTACCGCGAAAACCGAAATTCGCAAATTACGGGGATCTTTCTCTTTTACTCTTAGTAAGACGTCATTAGAGTGACAGAGAAAAATACCCGCAATTGACGAATTTCGATTTTCCCGGTAGCCGCCCTGCTTAAGTTTGATGTTTCATTGATTTTTCTCTATTTTAAAATTAATGGCGATGGCGCCATATATAGAGCAAGAAATATATAGTTATTATCTGTTAATTATATTGGTTGCAATCTGAGTATATTTCATTAAATACATTCATACATCTTTGAAGAAATTAAATATTTTCTTTTTATACCGTTTAGTACAGTTTTGATGTCTCTGTTCTCCGATTCTTCCCAAGTTGCTCAAAGGTTAACTGGAAGAGATCCCTGAAAGGGATAAGTTCGCCTTTGTAGAAATGATGTGTGTTTTTTCCTGTTTCATGTTTCTTTTTGTACAATAAAGTATGTTAATATTACTACTAATAACATAAAGGACGCATAGAACATTCAACTTCTTCACAAAAGTATTTTTTTTTTTATACTACGTCGGTGGCAAACAAGCATACGGCCTGCCTGATGGTAAGCAGTATCCGTAGTCTATGTACGCCTGCAACTCCAGAGGAGTTACATGCGCGTTGCCGACCCTAACCCCCTCCCTCCCTCGTTGAGCTCTAGCAACCTTACTCACCGGCAGGAACACAACACTATGAGTAGGGTCTAGTGTTATTTGGCTGCGGTTTTCTGTAAGGTGGAGGTACTTCCCCAGTTGGGCTCTGCTCTAGATCTGGAATGACATCCACTGTGCAAAGCACTGTGCACTGTGTGCTGTATGCTGTGTGTGTTTTGTACAATAAATTACAGCTGCCGTTAATATAACGGAATGAAAATAAAGATTAGCTTGCAGAGATAACATTTATTTTTTTGTTTAGTTTTGTCTGTGTTATGTTAACCTAGCTGTTTATGTGCAATAAGGTGACATACATACATACATACAAAACCTTTTTAAGTACATTTTTTCCTCCTATTAGGATCGAAGGAGCTCGTGGCTTTGAGTAGAAATAGCATAAACATATCCAAATCTGAAAAAAGTGTAGTACAGTCAGCATCAATAGTAGCGGATGAAACAACGCGCCAAAAGTATCTGATATTCCGGATAACTTTTCCAAATACAGCTAAACCTCTAAAATTTATATTCAAAAGTATATCTTTTACAGTCTTAATTGTTCTATATATAGAACGACCACATTTTGTTAAGCTGTTACAGAATGGTAGATACTTTTGAAACCTTGTTTGATCTTATACTTTTGATGCTGACTGTACATAAGTACACAATTAAGTAAATAAATTTACCCAAATACCTATCCGCCCAAGAAGTAGCGCTGCGGAAATGGAGATAGATCGGACATACCGTTTGAAGAGGAGCTGCTAACAGCGGCAGTATCGCGTTTGACCGCCACTCAAGGCGAAAAAGGAGCCCGCAAACACCCCACACCTGGAGGCGGAGCGTAGAAAACGAGCTGCGAGCCGTAGGAGCTGGAACGAGGCCAAGATGGTTGTTTAGAATAGAAAGGCGTGGAAGGATCTTGTGGAGGCCCTATGCACCTCCGAGGTGCCCTAGGACCAACAACATACACACGCAAATACCTATCTATTACTACAGTTCCTAATGTTCCTATCCAAGTGCCTATATCATGTTCGACGCGATCTGTTGGCGGTGCCGGCGGCACGCACCGTGTCGCGCATGAATTCTCCACTGCTTTGCTCCTTGACTTTAGCACCGGAGTGCGACTTGATTGCGTGGCGATGGCTATGAGAAGGGAATGCCTGAGATTCTGTGAGATGATGGATGCTAGGCCCTCAACTGTTGTTGTGTATAGTTTTACGCTGTTCATTTCTATAATTTCACGACGCATTGATTGCGACTATAATGTCACGGAAACATGTTTGAAATAAAATAAATTTTGTCCTCAAAATAACGTGCGTGTTTCTAACTCTACAGTTAGCAATTTAACGTTCATACATTTTATTTTATTAGCTGATGAGCTATCATGGGGACACCCCATTAAACTGCTACACAAATGCGCAAATAATGCAAGTACCGATGTCAAAGACAAGTGCCTACTGAATGGGGAAGGACCCCGCTGCAGGTGGCCCACCGTATGCCGATTTAGGGGTCCGTAGGAACTCGCAACACGTTTTTTTTTAAAATTTAATTTATATGTTTGAAAGTGGTCAGAGTTAGAGATGGGTGCCAACCCCTAATCTTTTCGCGGATTAGCAACGTAACATTTTTTGTTTTAATTAGTATGGATTTCCGCAAAGTAACGCCTGGCTGCGTAGACAAGATGTCAATCGTTAACGCTCCGTAGCGAACGGAACGCCAACGCAACTGTCATTGTCCCACTAATACGGAAGAGTGAAAGAGAAAGATGACTACGCTACGCTACGTAGCTTTAACGATTGGCACGTTGCCTATGCAAGTACGCACCCAGATTCTATTCATTACAATGTTTATTGTTCAATTCAATAAAAAATATTGTGTAAAGTTACAAGATACACATATGTTAACGGCACCAATCATGGTACATTTAAGAGAAAATGTGGAGTATTTTTGATATTTCACCGACACCTGTAAACTTTCTACCGCTTTACGCTTTTAAAGTTGAATGTCTAATTCGTCCTTTATGTTTTCTATGTATTTAATGAAAGCTACTGCTATTGGTTTCAATATTATTAACCAATTAAAACTGTGGTTTTTTGCTCCAGTCATGGGATGTATGGCGCCATTCGTTTTGAAAATAACAAATATCAATGAAAAATTAGACTTAAGCAGCTCTTTGGCTCTTGTTTATGGTAAAATATTGCCAGCGATTAAAAACTGATGATAAATACTTGTTTAAACAGGATTTGTCTATACCATCCCATTACGGGTGCCTGTTCCATTATAGGGGTGTTTACTATAGGTATTATCTATTAAACCTTAAACGGAACCCTCGCGCGTTGAGCCAGTTCTCGCCACGGATTAGGGCAATTCATGACAACATTCATACCCCCACAACAAAAGAAGTTCTATCACATTCCCTCACAACTCTATTTCCAACCTTATACCACCGTTTTAAAGTTGAAAATCCTCTGTAAACTGAAGCGGAGTTTAAACAATTTGTTTGAAATCTCGTTTTGTCGCGAGGGTCTGATAGATTTAATATAAATCCCCTAAGGGAGCGACTAATTTGTAAACTTTTATTATACACAGCGATTTGCACTCATAAAAATACCGGCGCCCGTTTGTGCACGTGCCGGCGTCATTTATGTTTAGAGACACTTGAAAGTTACTTTTTATCGTGTTATTGAAAACGCAGTGACAGTATTTATTTTATTATTAACTTTTTTACATCTTTGTTTAAAGTAAAGTAAAATTTTATTTGTGGAACACAGGTGATCCAGTTTAGGTCTATATGTAGATTTTGACTGGTAACAATAAAAAAGGTAATCACAAGGATTTAAGTCTAGCTGTGTACGTTTTAAAGAAATGCCTTTCTCGCCACACCAACTGGTAAAATGGTCTTGATTGTTCAAAAACCAATGAGAAAGTTGCATTTTATCCACATGTAATCAGATGCAAATTTTGAGTTAGGTATTTCCTTATGTTAGCTGGTCGAATTGACTTTTAAATAATGATTTTGAATGATACATTTTATATTACGTTAATTTGAATTTGATTTGGTATTTTATAGTTAGTATTTTCCTCGTGTTGGTGTGGTGAAAAATGTTGTTTCACTCGGAGGAAAAGTTTGTTTAACCCTTGTGGCTTAAAAACCTCGCAACGCTCAATATTTCACTTTTCAAACCACTTGCTACTGTCGTGGTTCAATTTTGGAATCTTTCGCTTGCTCGGTATCTATATTACCATAAGCGGTTAAACAACTTTGCCCCATTGTAAAACAAATAACTATTTCACGTTTTACTTTTTTTACTTTAACGAGTTTTACTTTTAATATACAAACGTTTAGGTATAATTTATTTGTGTATGTTTCTAAATATTTAATTTGATTAATTTAATAGCCGTTTAATATATTTTTACACAATTGTCAATCGTAGCATTCGTTGCAGAATGCCGGAGGTATGGAAGGTAGAGTTAAGGAACGCAATCTCCAAAGACAGAACTTATGCAAAAGTGTCCAGTGGTCAGCTATAAATAATAGTTCCAAATCTCTCCAGAGTAGCGCTAGAGTAGCTAAGAACCTAGGCGTTATTGACGGAGTGAAGTGCGCTGTCTATGATTAGATTTTTTTTTCTCAAGTATTCTAGGTATTGTAGCGCCACCTATTTAAGGTTTTTTGATAACACTTTTTGTTATATGGAGATTCCATTCCTTATCTCCACCTTCCGTAGCCGGAGGGGTCTGTGCCTAACCTGTCAAAAAATTACAAATGTTTAGAATGTCACCGTTATGGAAGGTAGAGGCAAGGAACAGAATCTCCATATACCAAAAAGTGTCCGACAAAAAACCATAAATAAGTGGCGCTACAATACCTAGAATACTTGAGAAAAAAATCTAATCATAGACAGCGCACTTCACTCCGTCAATAACGCCTAGGTGCTTAGCTACTCTAGCGCTACTCTGGAGAGATCTCGAACTATTATTTATAGCTGACAGCTGGACACTTTTGCAACAGTTCTGCCTAAGGAGATTCTGTTCCTTGCCTCTACCTTCCATGGTCACCGTATTTAACCCATTCATTGCCGAAGACGCGAATTCGCGTCCTATGTATGTGTAATCGTAATGCCGAGGACGCGATTTCGCGTCCTCGAGTTATTTGTTTTTTTTTTGCTAGAAAACAACTGTACTTAAATGCTGATACCAAAATGTTACTTTATTTATGAAGGATAATATTATACTGTTGCTGGTTTTTGGATTCAGTGCATCTGTAATTTTCATAATTCTTTTCTCGGATGCCGAAGACGCGAATTCGCGTCCCATGTTATGTGTAATCGTTATGCCGAGGACGCGATTTCGCGTCCTCGGTTGTGTTTTTTTTTTGCTAGAAAACAACTGTACTTAAATGCTGATACCAAAATGTTACTTTATTTATGAAGGATAATATTATACTGTTGCTGGTTTTTAGATTCAGTGCATTTGTAATTTTCATAATTCTTATCTCGGATGCCGAAGACGCGAATTCACGTCCGATCGTAATTCCGGGGTCGCGATTTCGCGGCCTCGTTTTTTTACTAGAAATCAACTATTTATTTATTTTTTGAAGGAGAATATTATACTTCGGTTTTTGGATTCAGTGCATTTGTAATTTAGAAAAAATAGTTTTTGCTAGAAAAACACTTATTTAAAAAAACTTATCCCGAGATGTAATTTTTAAAGACAAATTGTATACTGTTACCGGTTATTAAAATAAACACATTTGTAATACTCAACATTTTCATTTCGGGTGAAGCGGAGGCGGATTCCCGTCCATTATGTTTATATTAGGTAATTGTCATTTACCTTTTATCGCGAAGAATATTTAATGATAGTAATTTAATCATGTGCCATATACTTTATAAGTGATTGTGGCAATTAATAATACAAACTACTAAAATAATTTAGATACTACAAAATTAACAAATAATTACATTAGTTATTTTAATTTACATGTTTATGTCCAGGGGTACTAAACATTTTCGACTGTATATTTAACTATAATAAAATGGGTTGCATTTAATATTTAATATTTTTGTCCATTATCTAAACACTTGCTTTAAACACTTTCTTTAACTTTTATAATCTTACTAAAAACCATTAAAAACTCATATACGTCTGAAGTATACGGCCGTCACGTCTATACTGAATACGTTTTCGACAAAAACTGTTTTTAGGCGCAAAAATTTCACTTACGATGCCGAAAACGCGAAATTGCGTCCTTGACAACGTAATGCCGCGGACGCGAATTCGCGCCCTTGAAATAGGTTAACCTAATGCCGCGGACGCGAACTCGCGTCCATGAAATGTTAACGTAATGCCGCGGACGCGAATTCGCGTCGTCGCGTGGAAGGCGGCGGCACTGCGTGATGAGTAAAAATATGAGGCGTCGGCAATGAATGGGTTAAGGATTGTCGCTTAAATTTTAGTTTTCACTTGGCAAGTGTGATGAAAAACATTGTAACTCTGGGGGTAAGAGTATTGCAAACTCGCTTGCGGCTGTCGGGAATTATCACCCTGGTTTCGAATATCTCATTTTCATCCGACATTTCACCTGATATAACATAACATTGAATCCTGTAGGGCTAAGATGGTCGGCTCTTTATCATTTGTCACCATGCCTGTCACGTTCTAACAAATATGTAAGCGCGAAAGTAACGGGCATAATGACAAGTGATAAAAAATGAACCATGCTGCCACCGCAGATGTATCTCGATGTCCTTACCAAATAACTGCTAACTACACTTGAACTAATCAAAGGACGCCGGCTTATCTAATGAACCCTTTATTAGGAGATCTCTAATGAAGAGGCATGGACGATCAAAGGCCGGTCAAGCGTTGCCATGGCGACGGATTATCAGTCAATCAGTACACATACATGTCAATTAGTTGTCCCTTTGAGGGACAAGAACGCTTGAACTCTCAACTGGCTACTTGGCAAGTTTTTGTAAATAAAGTCAACCGATCATGATTTTCCTGAGGATGAAATGTATATATAGGACTCATGGCATTTAAGCAACACAAAGGTCAGAAATGAGAGTTTAAAGTCTGACGCTCGCACTCGACGATTGAAACAGTTTGGTATACGAAATCTTAAGAACAATTCCTGGCAAAACAACTTTTCAAATGTCGAATTTTTGAAGCTATGTTTCTGTCGCGCCGCGGTGGGCGGGAGTGCGTGCGTGCGATAAGGACAACTGCATCTCGGAGTAAAATAACCACGTAAAAAAACTCAAAAATGGATGTTTCGCTCTCGACT
This sequence comes from Cydia pomonella, assembly GCF_033807575.1. NCBI lineage: Eukaryota > Metazoa > Arthropoda > Insecta > Lepidoptera > Tortricidae > Cydia > Cydia pomonella. The sequence continues at coordinate 10,580,277 of NC_084727.1, forward strand.
GTTTCCTCCTCCAAAACGCCACCAATCATTTTGAAATTTTGGAAACTTCAAGATGAAGAAATAATCTATTACGCTGTTTTGATTTTTTGGATATTTGTATACTGCGCCTTTTTTGCAGCCAATCCAATTGAGCCGTTTTTGCGAAGTTCGAGGCGCTGTAAGTTTCTTCAAAATAAAATATTCCAAAAAAGCAAAACATAGCGTCGCAGATATTGATGATACTGATCTTATTTGAAAAAATCATTGCTCTAGGTTAAAAATCCAGGGAGGAAACAGTCGAGAGCGTTTGTACGGAAAAATCGCAACTAGGAATGCCTCTTAATTCAACCATTACAGTTACAGATGTGCAAGTTGCGGAAAGTTTCCAAAAAATGGGAAAAGTTCTCGGAAATTAATTTTTAACAAGCAGAAACGTTTGCGAACGATGCTATTAAAATTAGAAAAAAATTTAAAGAGGAAAATTTACTGTCTTGGTTGAGACTTGAACTCACCCAGACTCTCTTGACTTATCCAGAGGCCGTGAGTTCAAGTCTCACCCAAGACAGTAATTTTTTCCAGTTTAAAATTCTTTTCTCGGAAATTTTTTGAACTTTTTACAGAAATATAAAAAAATTCCATTTTAAGTTTCGGAAACTTTCAATCCCCATATAAAATAATAAAAAGTTTCCGGAACTTTCCAATGTGGAAAATTTCGCAATTTTGGAAAGTTTCCTTCGGCACATCAGTAATTACAGTCGACGAGTAGAAAAAAAACAAAAAAAAAACAGTCTAATTGAGAACCTCCTCCTTTTTTGAAGTCGGTTAAAAATAAATGAAAACTATTTATTTATTAAATAAGAAGCATTTATTTCCAGTAAGTACATGTTCGATATAAACTTTAACGATTATTATAATACAAATTATCTGGTGCGCTCCAAAGTTTTCAAAAATTAACATGAAAATCAATAATCTCACAATCACAACTATGCATATACATGTAATATATATACAGCGTATCCCTAGCCATTGGACAAAGCCGAAATGTACATATGCATTAGGGTATGTAGAACCAGTGTACAAAGTATCATAACAGCCGGTGTAGCGGTTTCGAAGAAATTAACAAATTACCATTTTTTACTTTGGAGCAGCCTGTATGTGTTAGTAGCTCCTAAGGTAATATCCTCAAAGAATAGTATGGAACCTTCTTCAACCTTTTTGATTATCTTTTTTATTTATGACACTAATAAGCTTCTGACTTTTGAAAAATGTCATCATTATAAAATATTTCGAACAAATTGTCAAAAACACTGCCAAAGATTAACACAGTGTGTTTCTTTTTGTTGTCGATTATTGAAAATAACTTTTGTTCTAAAATTTTATTTTTTTATCTTTTGTTCTAATTAAAAAAATATTAACGTCAGAGCATTCCTGAGAAGTAGCCCTACGTGGGATTTCAGGGTTTATCCAATGGCTAAGGTCACTCTGTATAAGTTAGGTTTATTTTTTTTGATAATCTCATAATAGCAAATGTCATAACTTTATTGTTTAGTTTAGGTGACATTACGAGCAAAGACATATTATGTCACCGTGTACATATTGCTACTAATTTGTCACTTTAATATCATAATTTACATCCAAACTATGCTAGAGTTAAACCAACATAAGTTAGCAGCGATTTTAATAGCCCAGACGGTGCACGGGTTATTTTAAACGACAAACTTTTATGAAACTATGACGTTTAGTTGACACTTGCACCTACGGCAGGTGGAGGTAAGGAAATAAATCTCCATGTACCAAAAAGTGTCATCAAAAAACCTTAAATAGGTGGCGCTACAATACCTAGAATACTTGAACAAAAAAATCAAATCATAGACAGCGCACTTCACTCCGTCAATAGCGCCTAGGTTCTTAGCTACTCTAGCGCTACTCTGGAGAGATTTGGGACTATTATTTATAGCTGACAGCTGGACAATTTTGCAACAGTTCTACCATAAGAGATGTTACTCCTCTAATTCCACACTCCATACTTGCACCGTCTGGGCTATGGAAGGTAGAGGTAAGGAATGAAATCTCCATAGACAGAACTGTTGCAAGTGTTCAGCTGTCAGTTATAAATAATAGTTCCAAATCTCTCCAGAGTAGCACTAGAGTAGCTAAGAACGTAGGCGTTATTGACGGAGTGCGCTGTCTATGATATGATTTTTTTTTTCAAATATTCTAGGTATTTTAGTATATGGAAATTTCATTCCTTACCTTTACCTTCCATAGTCTGGGCTATTAAAATCGCTGCTAACTTATCTTGGTCTGACTCTATGGTGCAAAATTAAACTTAATACACAATTACTAACATATACAGTGATTTTTAAGACACACATACAACTAACATACAATAAATAAAATATTAAACAAATTATTTAAATTATTTCCAATCTAAACATTTACTGCCATATTAAAATATAAAAATTCCTTCGTAATGTCTTTTATACTTAAATTGCTAAAATATTTTTGAAGCGCAAGTTACAAAATGTTATTCTCAACTGGGATTCAAACCAGCTTCTCTCAAACTAATCTATCGAGTTCCCTATCATTAAATAGTACATTACGATACAAGTGCGAAAAATAGGAAATTCGAAACGAGTGGCGATAAATTAAAACACGACCGAAGGGAGTGTTTTAAATCGACACGAGTTGCGAATTACCTATTCGCACATGTATCGTACAACGTTTTACAGTACATATGGCCCTTTAAATGTTCGACACAGTAACGTAATATGCTACTTCTCGCACTAGTGCTATAAAGTAGCCCCATATGTACTGTAAATTCGATTTACAATAAGAATTTAACTAAGGAAACTCAAAATTCGTCTTTGTATGTCTTCGATCTTCGTATGGTCATATCGCATGAAATCTCTATATTTGTAAGTAGAGATCGGATAATCGCTAGTATGTTTGTTTTCATCTCTCCTATTCGGAAAGTTCTCCTTGCGTAGGCTGATAGCCGGGTGGAAAGTATTTTTTTTATATTTGTACTTCGAGCGACGGCTAACACCCATATATGTCATATTATTCAGTTAAATACTCTCATATTAGTTTCCGCATTGAATTATACTAATATACTAAGTACTACTATTTCATATTTAAATGTATGAAACAACAAATATTTGATAATAAATTAATATAAAATGATGAATGATTGAAATATTATTTATCATTACATTACATTCATTCATTCAGTTTCACTTTTTTTAAGGCCGTTTCAGATACATCACAATTTAAGATCGGATTGTCTATGGTTTTAGATTTTTTTAAATGTAATGGCGCCATTTACATTTCGATCGGAAAAAATAAGACATAACCTACATTTCTTGTGTTAGGCTTTCCTCATAGTCGAAATGAAAAGTAGAGTGTTTAACTCGGGTAAAAGTAACGATCACACCACTGGTTAACAATCTACTATTAATTAAAAAACAGAATTGAAAACTCGTCTCTTAACATGAGTATTTAGTATGAATTGGGTATGAGTGGTGGGAGAACTGGCAAAACGGGATAGTCATATATATTTCAGTAGAGGAAGCGCTATCGTTTGTCCTTGTCATAGTCTCACTTTTCCTTTCTTCCTACACAACACAACATTACTTCCAAACTGTAAACATTACTTGGGCAACGATCCAGAATAACATCACAAAAAAGTATATCCACCCATTTCTGGATACGTGTGAATAGAGGCCTCAAGCCTATACACCTTCTCGTACCTCATGAGGCCCTGGTACTTGCTCCTTGCTTAATGCAATTTTCGGACATTTTTTTTCTCGATTTCGGCCACCGTAGACAATGGAGACTAACAAGGAACGCTAAGCGGTCTTCGTAGTCTATGGATGTTGCTATATTAAGGATGTCACATGCGCGTTTCTGCCATAAGAAGCAATTGTTCCTACTATACAACCTAACATAAATAATTAATTAGAGTTATCGTTTTGTTCCGTCAGCCGCGCCCGCACGTGATTGGTTAAATTTATTATAGTTGACTAAAGCGTTTCGATAGGAATATATTAGTTGAGTTGGGATGCCATAGTGAAAAAAAGTATAAGATTTCAGTTTGGTATACGAAGCCTGAATTAAACCATTACAGTCCACGAGTAGAAATAATATTCGTTTGGAAATTATAACTTTTTACTAATTTTCTTAGATGAATTCTCTTAGAAAGTCTACGCAGCGCAGACTGTGGTGTCCAGCGGCTTGAGTTCCAGTTTCACGTCGTCCGATTTGAGTTCAGCCACCAGCTCTCTCAGCCTGTCAACAAATGTTGTTTAGTAATTTATTAGCACGTTTTTACAGCACCATTCTCGAAACGGCGTGATGTGGCACACGTAAATCCCATACAAGATGTTTTCCCGTCTATGGACATCGCATTTTCGAGAAAGCCCGCGGTGGTAATAGAAAATATTAAATTTAATAAATAAATGGTTACCTCTTATAAAAAAATCTTTTATATTCGTTTTTAGGATATTAATTAAGCGAGATTTTACCCCCTCTTGCTAAAATGACTACTTTTTCGGTAACCCCTATAGCCGTCCCACTCTAGTGCATGGTACTCACGTGGCGAGCTGCCTCGGTGTGACGTACACAGTGTGTTCAGTATTGCTCGGCGCGGGGTACTGCAGGGCGCCCACGGGCACCGTCCGCGGCGCTAGGGCTCCAGTGAGGTCCGGGGCGGGGAACGTGGCCAGGGGAGCCCCTATAGCCGTCCCACTCTAGTGCATGGTACTCACGTGGCGAGCTGCCTCGGTGTGACGTACACAGTGTGTTCAGTGTTACTCGGCGCGGGGTACTGCAGGGCGCCCACGGGCACCGTCCGCGGCGCTAGGGCTCCAGTGAGGTCCGGGGCGGGGAACGTGGCCAGGGGAGCCCCTATAGCCGTCCCACTCTAGTGCATGGTACTCACGTGGCGAGCTGCCTCGGTGTGACGTACACAGTGTGTTCAGTGTTGCTCGGCGCGGGGTACTGCAGGGCGCCCACGGGCACCGTCCGCGGCGCTAGGGCTCCAGTGAGGTCCGGGGCGGGGAACGTGGCCAGGGGAGCCCCTATAGCCGTCCCACTCTAGTGCATGGTACTCACGTGGCGAGCTGCCTCGGTGTGACGTACACAGTGTGTTCAGTGTTGCTCGGCGCGGGGTACTGCAGGGCGCCCACGGGCACCGTCCGCGGCGCTAGGGCTCCAGTGAGGTCCGGGGCGGGGAACGTGGCCAGGGGAGCCCCTATAGCCGTCCCACTCTAGTGCATGGTACTCACGTGGCGAGCTGCCTCGGTGTGACGTACACAGTGTGTTCAGTGTTGCTCGGCGCGGGGTACTGCAGGGCGCCCACGGGCACCGTCCGCGGCGCTAGGGCTCCAGTGAGGTCCGGGGCGGGGAACGTGGCCAGGGGAGCCCCTATAGCCGTCCCACTCTAGTGCATGGTACTCACGTGGCGAGCTGCCTCGGTGTGACGTACACAGTGTGTTCAGTGTTGCTCGGCGCGGGGTACTGCAGGGCGCCCACGGGCACCGTCCGCGGCGCTAGGGCTCCAGTGAGGTCCGGGGCGGGGAACGTGGCCAGGGGAGCCCCTATAGCCGTCCCACTCTAGTGCATGGTACTCACGTGGCGAGCTGCCTCGGTGTGACGTACACAGTGTGTTCAGTGTTACTCGGCGCGGGGTACTGCAGGGCGCCCACGGGCACCGTCCGCGGCGCTAGGGCTCCAGTGAGGTCCGGGGCGGGGAACGTGGCCAGGGGAGCCCCTATAGCCGTCCCACTCTAGTGCATGGTACTCACGTGGCGAGCTGCCTCGGTGTGACGTACACAGTGTGTTCAGTGTTGCTCGGCGCGGGGTACTGCAGGGCGCCCACGGGCACCGTCCGCGGCGCTAGGGCTCCAGTGAGGTCCGGGGCGGGGAACGTGGCCAGGGGAGCCCCTATAGCCGTCCCACTCTAGTGCATGGTACTCACGTGGCGAGCTGCCTCGGTGTGACGTACACAGTGTGTTCAGTGTTGCTCGGCGCGGGGTACTGCAGGGCGCCCACGGGCACCGTCCGCGGCGCTAGGGCTCCAGTGAGGTCCGGGGCGGGGAACGTGGCCAGGGGAGCCCCTATAGCCGTCCCACTCTAGTGCATGGTACTCACGTGGCGAGCTGCCTCGGTGTGACGTACACAGTGTGTTCAGTGTTGCTCGGCGCGGGGTACTGCAGGGCGCCCACGGGCACCGTCCGCGGCGCTAGGGCTCCAGTGAGGTCCGGGGCGGGGAACGTGGCCAGGGGAGCCCCTATAGCCGTCCCACTCTAGTGCATGGTACTCACGTGGCGAGCTGCCTCGGTGTGACGTACACAGTGTGTTCAGTGTTGCTCGGCGCGGGGTACTGCAGGGCGCCCACGGGCACCGTCCGCGGCGCTAGGGCTCCAGTGAGGTCCGGGGCGGGGAACGTGGCCAGGGAAGCCTCCACGCAGCGCCAGGGCCGGTGGAGGAGCAGCTGCTCGCGGACTTCGTTTTGGAGGGCGATTAGACGCTCCTGGGTACAGGTTTCAGTCATTATTATCATAAACACCCATATATTTCTTTAATTTTATTGTTTTATACACTTAAAAACCATAAAATCGGATGTTTGAAACAATGATATACGAAAAAAATGCATAAAGTTTATAAGAATGGCGATAGGAGTCATTTTCTAGGTTTTAGCAAGTGTGTGAGGCAGATAACTGACCTCTAGTTGTCTCCTCATCTCACGCTGCTTCTCCTTGTGCTGCTCGAGGGTCTTGGCGTACTTGCTGGGGTCCGCGGGGAACTTGACAAGCCCTGAGCGAGCCACGAATAGGGTCCATTCCTATATTAACAAAAAAAAACCTTAATGTTAATATATCAATAAGTTTCAAATAAACATAGATTTTTTTCCTTTTTTATTGTGGAATATACAGTCAAGTTAAGGTATTAAATATCGATACGGACAAAGTGCCAAAAATATGTATACTCGACCTTATTGCCTATATATTAACCCTTTACCAGGCTAAGGGATATATATTTCCCACATGCGGCTCTTCAAACATGTAGTGTGTACATATTTTTGTCACTTTGTTCGTATAGATATTTAATACCTTGACTGTACCACAATACAATTTATAAAACAGTTCACTCTAGTAGATAGGTCATTTCAACATGTTGACAGACTCTCCAGCAAAACCAGCCAGGCGTCATTATTCTCGGGAAAATCTTGACAGCGTGATGTAGGATTGCACGCTGACGGCACAGCGCCATCTACCGGACAATTAGAACCCTAATAGGGACCGTGCGCGTTGGAGAGTCTGCCATCTTGTGGCCTGAATCGGAACCATAAACATGTACATTTACACGTCACGTGTTTTCTTGTGCATAGTAGGGTCTGCCATCTCGTGGGCTACATCGGAACAATAAACATCACATTTACGCCTCGCGCCAAAAATCTGACGGCTCCTGTGCTGCCTCCTACAGTTCATGCACGCGTCCTATACATACCGATTGCAATGTGTCGAGCCTGGCCTGCAGCGCCGCGGCGGCCCGGCGGCGCGCGAGGGCGGCGGGCGCGGCGGGGTTGTCGAGCGGCCGCAGGCTGCGCGCCGCCGCGGCCTCGGCGCGCCGGCACGCCGCCACGCGCGCCGCGCGCTCGCGCTCCAGCGTCCTGGGGCAAAGTTGTCACAGATTAACACTTCCAGGGACAGTCCGTCGAGAGACGTAAATAGAGAGGCCCATAATATGGCACGTCTGTAGCCAATTATTGAATTATTAGTTAGACATTACACTTTTCATTCGTCGCGACATCTAGTGTCAAGAAGCAGTACTTATAAATACGGTATTTTGACGTTAGATATCGACTGCGAAAATGAGCAGCGTATTGGCATAGAGAATTTAAAATAGAAACATTTTGTAGCTACAATAAATTTACTGCCATCTCTCGACACATGATTAAAACTTTTTGAACACCATTTAACTTTGATCCTTGGCGCCATTTTACCGAGCATCGGGTAAAGGTGTGGCTGTGGTGGCATCGTTTCGAGCGATGGCGCATATCCCTTTGGCCTTTGATCTATTAGATGGCGCCCGTTTGTGATATTTAACAAATTTAACACATATCAGTGAAAGAATAAGGATCAAAGTCAATGGCGTTCTAAAAGTTTTAATCATGTGTCGAAAGATGGTAGTAAATTTACTGTGGCTACAAAGTTTTCTTTGACAATCCACCTGTATTCCAAATTTTTTTTGGTATTGGTTACGCGCTGATTAAAGGGATTGGCGGTCTAGTCTACGACGAAGGTCACAGACACTATAGGAGTTGACTCACCAGCAAAGCACCTTCAGCTGCTGCTGAAGCGCCTCGTTCACCTCTCCAGCGGCTACGCCCGGCGCCACCTTCACCGGCGCCTCTTCTACAACACGCGTACTTTTAATAGATGAACAAAATGTACAGGACGACACGTTGGGGTACCAGAGGTCTTTAGAAGGAGCATTCCATGAAACCGGTAAGCTTTTCATCTAGTATGTTTTAACATAATCCATTATTTATGCAATGCCTAAACCCGTCCACCCCTTCCTAGAAAAAAGCCTTTAAATGGCTTAGCCGTTCGTCGAATAGCCCTAACGATTGACTTACCCGTTCATTTGACTTAGGTCTAGAAAGGGGTTTCCCTTTCAGAGATACCGCTAAAATGAAAGAGTAGCCCCTTCATAATTCAAAAAATTATGACACCTGTGCTGTCAACGCGCTAGACACCCAGTCCTTTTTAAACAGAAATAAGCAATATTTGATTTTACGAGTATTTATGAAGAGAAAGTTGAAAATAGCTTAAGCGTTATAATTTATAATCGATGCCCCTTCAAGGGGTTAGCGCTTAGGAACGGGTATCAGCTTACCCGTATTTAGAAGCGCTTAAAAAGCCAAATGAAAGGGTTTTAGTTAGCAACAGCTTTGCTAAGCAAAGACTTACGAAATAGCCCTTCCAAAACCCTCGAAGGGGATACCGGACCGGTCCCTGGCCTAAATGTAAATGGTGTAAATATGAGTAAAAGTCGCCTTACGTTTTTCGTGTGTCACGTTTTATAGTAAAAATAGGTTATAAAGTTTTTTTTAAACACAAGCTGTTTTAAGATGATACCAATAATACACGATAAAAAGACAAGCCGATACAGGCTAAAAAAAGGTGCAAATGACGATTACGTAACCTTTTTTTACAACCCGTATATTTTAGAATTAAAATTACAGTTCGATTTCCCCAATTAAACATTTGCAGAAAGGGATAAATATGATCTTTAGCGAGTTATGCTTTATATTTTTTATTTTGGCATGGCAGCTATTATGATTTATCTTAGTAACACATATTTTATTGTTACTTTTATTTATTGTAATTTTTGTTATTTATTTGCAAATCGAGCCGCAGGACAGCTCTTGAGACTTATTATTTTTTTAGCTCACAACAGTTAAACAAGTTAAAATAAAAATGTATAATTATCATAAATTAGGGACAAGAGAAACCCAATGGTACCTCTGTACGTGTCATACTATAAATAAACACCATACCAAATCTTTCACCAGCTCCTGTTAATAAAGTAACAATCAGTTGCACATGAACGACTCGAGCGAAGAGACCAAAAATATCTACACAATCATTAACTCTCTGCATTTTCAATATTGATAGAAAACACTTTAGGAAAACCTTTAATATATTTGTATTATCCAAAGAAAAAAAAAAACACAAATGTCCCACCACGCGTGTCGCCAGCGACGTCGGGTGAAGCGGCGCGACGTTGCCGGACTTCGCCTCAGTTACCTCACATAATTATCAGGCAACATCGCGCGACACTAGTCGCTGATGTGTGACATAAGTCTTAAGGCGCGCCAAGTCGTGCAATGTCCCTAGATATCTCAAGCGAAATCGCTCGACTTCGCTTGACTTGTCGCCGACACATGTCGCGGGACATTTCTCCTGTAGTGTTTTAAAGTTTGATATTTTTGTAATCTTCGAATGCGTAAAAATGTGCCGATAAGAACATAAACTTCGGGTGTTTACATTCTATCGGAAAATTTTTTTTAAACTGTTACATGATACATGACACGATATGAAATATACATAAATTGCATTCAGTTGGAACTTCGGATTGAGCAATGATGTTAAAGAACTCATGATAAAGAAGTCAAAAGCTTTAAATTAACCATAAAAACTACATTTATGATCAAAGTTACATTAAAATCATTGCTCATATTATTGTTACACATAGCTTGAACAGATTTACCCTGGCAAGACCTTAATGTTCAAAATACAATACAAATATCACAACTACAAGATTGACATAAACCGGAAGATTTAATTTCAATACAAATCCACTAAAATTGTATAGGCCTTGCGAAGATAAACCTTCAATGTATCGTATAATTAAAATAATAATAACATTAAAATTAAAGCAGACTGTGACAGTTACATTAGATTTCACATTCACAATAAAAAATAAAATGGCGACATGACAAAATTAATAAATTAGTATCCATTCCAAGTGAGAAAATTAGTTACCTAAACCCTTCGTTTCTATAAGAATAAAACAAATTGAAATATATAAAAAATAATACATTACATATTTATGTAGTTGTTGACCCTAAGAACGCCAAAACTCGTCACGAATACACACAGTGCAAAGAATGCCAAGTATTAGAACATTTATAAGTTTTATAACATATATATACAAGTTACAGTCCGACAAGAAAAAGTTAAAAGTAAATAAAATAGGAGTAAAATAGTTTTAATTTCTCATGCTCTGAAAATTGGTCGTTGATGTTCTAAAAAGTGTGCAGAAAATAATACGTTTCTGCTATAGAGCACTGAATTTTCTAAGTATGTTATTTTCTCTTCTTCGATAAGCAATTAAAATTTTGGGTTTAAATGGATTTGTTGCCCAATTTCCATTCTGATAATTAACTCTCCATTCAATAAATAACGATATTTTTACCTAAATTGTTGAAGAAATACTACTTAAGTTTATACATTACTTAGCTGTGTTTTATTAAATGCAGATGTAATAAAAAGCCGCGTATTCGAAATAAAAAGTAGAGTGTTTAACTCGGGTGAAAGGTACCCATTTCTGTCGAAGTAGTTTGGCGCTCGAACGCAGTGAGACATAAATGGGTGCTTTTCATCCCTTGGTTAACAATCTACTATTACAACTGACATCAGATTTCTTGCAAAGAATCATTCAAACAATCAAATGTTGATTGTCACATGACATGGCAAATACAGGTACAGGACGCGCTTATGTGGCAGAGCAGGAAAAATGACAGGTCACTGTTTCCAACAACCTGTTAATGCATCATTATACCTAATGTTTACTTACTTACTCCATAAATTTCAACTCTTTTTGTCGGACTGAAATCATCTTTATGCTTTGAACAAATTCACTGCCAGTGACTCGCTAGGCGGGATCTCTGTTCGTAGTCGAGTTTTCCTTGTTAACGGCTACAGTCACGGCAGTGAATGTGTCAAGTAATGTATCTTACTTGACACATTTGGCGTGTAAGTGACGTTTTTGTTAAAGAAAGGCGTGCAAAGGGTTGGCACATTCACTGTAAACTTTACAAAAGTAAAATGCTAGATGATATTTTGGCATGAATGCAAATAAAAACAAGAAAATGAGATGTATTTGCTCTTCACGAAAAACAATTCAAGAAAAATACACTTTTCAGTTGCATTGAATTGATAAAACGCGTTTTGTCCTTGACTTACACACGTGTGTAATGTTGTCTAACGTAGTATCGATACATAGAAGGACATACAAGAATAAGATACCATTGAAGACACACAATAACAAATAAACAATAGTAGTCTGCTGCGGTATAACTATTGATGATTTAATTAATTGGAAAGCACACGTAGAAAAAGTTGCTATAAAATTCTGTAGTTTCACATTCGCCCTAAGAAATAAAACTACAGATTTAAAAACGGCCACAAGTGCTTTTTGTGCGTTTACTCAATCGAGGCTCCAATATGGGATTATTATGTGGGGTAACAGCATCGAGGTTTTAGACCTGTTTATTTTACAAAAAAAATGCGTCAGGGTTCTCGCTAACGCTAATATAATAACGCCAACAATAGTTGCAGTTCTTCATGAAATAAGGTATAATATATTAATTCTACCATCTTTGTATATTTCAGAAACCTGTAAATTTGTCCAAAAGCACATTTGTTTGTACCAACATGAACACAATAAAGATCTGATTATGATTAAAATGGTGTAGAATCTCAGTAGACTTACGATGTATTTTTTAATATAGAACCTATGAATGGTAACCTCGCGCGATTCGCGAATGCTTCATAACTCATTCGCGGACACGAATGCTATTAGCATTCGCGTAGTTTTTTGTTTCCTTTGGCCTGACACATGACGTCACTTACCGTCCGCGAGCGTGATAATGCGGTGTCTGTGTATTCTGTGTGTCTACGACAATCTTCAAACTTTACGGCGCGCGGGGTACGGACCCCACCACACTCCATTAGCTCCAGCGGCCGCCACAACGCCGCACGCGTAGATACCTACTACTCGCGAATATCAACGCTTGTATCAGTTTCGAATATTAAATCCATATTAAGTATGCATCAAGATCTTTAACTTGAATCACAATCGCCTGCAAGTTTATGGCGACCGTGACAGGACGAGTTACCTCAATACATCTGCGCGTACGCGACTTAGCGGAAGGCAGAACGTTCGAGAAACCCGAACACTGTGTCTAACCAAGAACAAATACATCTCACTATTCCCGCGCGGGTCTTTGACGATCATGCGACAGTGAAAGATTAAAATTATTATTCTTACGTATTTCCACAGGCGCATGTACAGGCGTCACTGCCGCTGCATAAATATGTATACATTACATTCACACTTGTAATATTAATTAATTTAAATATACATAGAAATCTCGGACCTAATTGAACCAAGTTGCTTTTTTTGAACACCAAAAAAAACGTTCGTGTGGTGTCGGGTTAAGAATTTCACCACCCCTTTTCCTCCCGTGAGTGTTATAGAAGTGGCATTGAAACTAGCAGTTTCATGTGATCTGACTACCCCTTTTGGGAATACAGGCGTGAGTTTATGTATGTGAATGTATGTATGTAAAAAATCGGTCTCAACCCTTAGGTCAGATAGACTCGAAAGTCTATGTTTATAGAATTAATACTTTCATTTAAACGTGTTACATTACTATTATTGGTTTCTAGACATTTAAGATTGTCAATCTCTCCTCCACGGGACAGGCATTGCCTAGTGTGGAGGTCAGTAAAAACTGTATCCAAGTGGTTTTTTCTAGATATTTAATAGAATTTGTAAATATTTTCATCTGTAAACGTGAATGTATTCTTTGACAAGTTTATTTTTATGTTAGAGTTATTTCCGTCTGCCTATTAATAATTTATTTATTAGGGAAGGGAAGGCATGCTTGGTTAGGACAGACAACATTTAAGCCATTTGGTTTTATCGACATCGATACTTTAACATCATGCAAAAGTTTTCATTTGGGGGAGATCTTTTATATTTAGTTTTTAGTTTTAAGTTGTTTTGTGTTAGCATAAGTTCAATTTATTTGCTTTTTGTACCTAACTGTCATTATAGTGTAATGTAATCATTTAGTGTAGGAGTTGAAAATAGAGTTCCGGTTTCTCTATGATAACACTTAATTCGATTTGCAGATTTCGTTGAAAATAAAATTGCCAAAAATGTGACGTCACACCCGGAGGGAGGGGTCAAAAAACCTAGAAATTCGTGTGATGTAATTAATGGATGACCCCAAACTCAAGTTTAGGAATAGTTATCTTACTTACCTTCATGTCTTTTATAAAATGTAATTAAAAATTAAAACAACCATTTAACTGAAGCAAAACCTTCAAGTTATTTTTTGGCTTTGTAACACGCACAGCACAAAAGTAAACGCTTTTTAAAAATAAGTTGTTGGCAAAATTTTCATTTTTGGTACAAGATTTTATCGCTGACTGTACATTTCTACTCGGGCAACTGATACCCATCGAGACATTATTTCCTAGTTCAAATATTGATATATCGATGTCGATAAAAGTTAAAAGGCGTGGCTTACGTGAGTAGTCTCTGGAAACGACCGCCGGCGACGCCACCGCTGCGCGCGCAAACACACCAGTTACACAAGTTACACACTCTTTATACACGCGTTACACACTAGTTTACACTCTTTACACACGCGTTACACACGTCTGTAAACGTTTTAATATTTGTCTAATAAAATGTTGAGCACATGTTAACCAAGATAACTCTGCTGTTGCCATTGCAATAGCAAAGTGTGGCAATGTCATCAATAAGTTCAATTTTTTTATGAAAATATGACGTCTAAAATGACACTCCTTCCACTGACTTTAAAATACTTTAAAATTTACATAAAGTTCATATAATTTGTGTCGTTTTCAAGCAAAAGGCATCACATTGTCGCTTGCCATAAGGACGCTCTGACAGTCTATTCGTATAAATATACAAGCAAATTTCGTCCATAATAAGCAGAGATCGGACAAATTTGCGTCATTGCTCGCAATAATGTGGACATGACTCCAAAATTAATCAAATATGTAATCATTTAATTAATTTCTTACTTGACTTAAATTTTAATTCCTAGTCAATAAATACAAAAGTTTGTTAAAGTATAGATTTATTAAAGAAAATAATCAGTATTTTTTCCAAATTTTCTGCAGTCAGTCTATTTCTTTTTACATCAAAAATATACTTAAGTGCTGAAAAACTCCGCTCGCACTCCACTGATGTTAATGGGGCAAACTTAAGTAGTTTTATAGGAATATTATTATTCCAGTATAATTCAGAGTTTATTTTCTGTTCTTTGTTTAGTTTATCCCGATTTTGAGGTTATCGCCCACAACTTTTGTGTTCAACATTTTAATTAGTCGACTAAAACATGATATAAATATTACTAAATAGTTATAATACTGGTTAACCCTTAGATGCATCCAGATAGAAATAAGGATTTATTATATTTACTTATTTAGAAATAAATAAGTGATAAACTTTGCATTTAAGAGTTATAAAAATGAGTTCAAACTAAAACAAAAAACTGTTACATACAATAAAAAACAGACTTACGCAGAAGTGCCAAATCTAAAAACATAAGTAAAATATTACTACACAGTCTAGATTTTTTATAAATTATTCTCTTCTTCTTTTCGTGTCGAGGTTCCCTTTTTTTTTTTTAATAAATTATTAATTAAATAAACAACTAACTTAAAAATAAATTATAATTAAACTCTATTTAATATTATATTGATAGTAGAAGAGGTGTAATATTTAAGAAAAAATCGTGTTTCGAAAAAATAGCTGAAGTAGATATCGCTGTATGCGATAATTTTGGCTATCAAATGTTTCAGTTACCATAAAACATATAGATGTACGTAGTTCATTTGTCCAATCAAAAGAGAATTTGAAATAGTGGTGGATTGTCAAAAGAAATTTTGCAGCCACAATAAATTTACTGCCATCTTTCGACACATGATTACAACTTTTAGAACGCCATTTGACTTTGATCCTTATTCTTTCACTAAAGAGTGGCGCCATCTAATAAATCAAAGGCCAAAGATATGGCGACATCGTTTCGAGTGATGGCGCCACAACCTTTAGCCGATGCCTGGTAAGATGGCGCCACTTTTTGATATAATAAATAATAATAATAATAAATAAATATTATAGGACATTATTACACAAATTGACTAAGTCCCACAGTAAGCTCAATAAGGCTTGTGTTGAGGGTACTTAGACAACGATATATATAATATATAAATATTTATAAATACTTAAATACATAGAAAACACCCATGACTCAGGAACATATCCATGCTCATCACACGAATAAATGCCCTTACCGGGATTTGAACCCGGGACCATCGGCTTCGTAGGCAGGGTCACTACCCACTAGGCCAAACTGGTCGTCATGACATTTAACCGATTTAACACATATCAGTGAAATAATAAGGATGGCGTTCTAAAAGTTTTAATCATGTGTCGAAAGATGGCAGTAAATTAACTGTGGCTACAAAATTTCCCTTGACAATCCACCTCTATTTCAAATTGTCTTTGGTCCGGCTCAACGAGGGAACGTAATGTTAGGGTCGGCAACGCGTATGTAACACCTCTAAGTGCGGGCGTCCATAGGCGACGGAGACTGCTTACCATCAGGCGGGCCGTATGCTTGTTTGCTACCGACATAGTATAATTTGGGGGGTCGATTTTTTCTAATACCTTATACCTCTACTAAATCAATAATTATTTATTATGAGCAAACATCGGAGTTTCGGGGCGAATTTTTAAGGCAGGTAGGGCGTTCTTACATCGATAAAATTACTTATCGATACTTCTCTCATATACTTACGATCGCTCCAAACATTGTTTGTAAAAATATAATTTGAAACATAATAATAACGGATTTGTCTCTTTATTTTATTTTATAAGGATTTTAGAAACTTCACTCATCATTTTTTAGGGTTTCGTACGCAAAGGAACCTTATTACTAAGACTCCGCTGTCCGTCCGTCTGTCCGTCTGTCGTCAGGCTGTATCTCATGAACCGTGATAGGTACAGTTGAAATTTTCACGATGATCTGTTGCCGCTATAACAACAAATACTAAAAAGTACGGAACGCTCGGTGGGCGAGTCCGACTCGCACTTGTCCGGTTTTTTTTATAATCTAGCGGTCACATAAAATATGCTTTGTGTAAACTTAATCATCGATCCCGAAGGATGTCCCTTATTTTTCGATTTTAAAATTTAACAACTCATAGTACTCTCTAAATATAATGATACCCTAAAACACCCGGACCCGGGTATGTCCTTAAACTAGGTCCAAAAGAGAGGTATGGGCACTGTGAATGTCATCTCGAGTATGGTAGGGCACAGCCAGCGGATGTCATTCCAGATCTAGAGCAGAGCCCAACTGGGGAAGTACCTCCACCTTACAGAAAACCGCAGCCAAATAACACTAGACCCTACTCATAGTGTTGTTACTTACTTGAATAAATTGAAAAAAAAAAATTGAAAATAGTGTTGTGTTCCTGCCGGTGAGTAAGGTTGCCAAAGCTCAACGAGGGTGCGGGGTGTTAGGGTCGGCAACGCGCATGTAACTCCTCTTGAGTTACGGTAACTGCTTACCATCAGGCGGGCCGTATGCTTGTTTGCCACCGACGTAGTATTAAAAGAAAAGAGAAAACGCCCTGATAAAAAAAATCAGGACATTCCTGTGATAGGAACCCGTGCCGACTTGCTGCTAATATTCCCATACAAATTACTATGGAGAAATTTGGTCATACAGGAATTTAATATTTTTTATCGGTTTTCTGTTCGCATCGAGATTTTTTTTGTCAAATACAGCAGTAGTATACGCGATTGATACGAAAAAATAATGAAAAAGCAAAAAAATTGGTAATTTTCATACATTGTATGGGAGTATCGCATGGAGTGTTTTAGGATAAAAGAAACCGATTTAGGGGTTATGCGTTATTAATTTCTGAAAATCGTAAAATAAGGGATAACTTACAAATAATTATACAGTTACAAACGAATCTGGGAGCGACCACTACTTTATGGAAAAACATCGATAATTGATTTTATCGATACAGGAACTCCCTAGCTGACATTAACTTTGCCCCCTATAACCCGATGTCGGATGATGAGCGATAATGGGCCGTGAATAAAGCTAGTAACATACCGTGGTGCTGGCCGCCGCGCTTGGCGTACAGCTTCAGCTTGTCTCGCAGCGCGCCGCGCTCGCTTTCCAGAGAGTCGATGTCTTGTTGTAAATGATCCATTGTCTCTTCGAACTCTTTTTCTTTGCTGTGGACAACATTAATATTTTAGAATGGAACAGATTGACTACTTGACAATTTTTTGTAAATAATGTCAATCGATCTTGATTTTCCTGAGGATCAAATGTCTATAGGACACAGAGTTCTCTTTGACAATACACCTCTATTTCAAATTCTCTTTGATATATATATATATCAAAGACCGGAACTCTATTTTCAACTCCTACGTAAACTCTGGTTATAATATTAGCAGAAAATCGTTGAGCATTAGACTTTTTGAATGACGCAATTAGCTTGCGCGCCAGCTGCTCGGCCTTCAGCTCGGCGTCGCGAGCTGCTGCTGTCAGCTTGCGCTCCCCGAGCTGGCGCCGAATGTACTACTACTATAGATACGTTACCGTTTGAGCTGGTTGTTGGCGTCGTCCAGCTTGCGCGCCAGCTGCTCGGCCTTCAGCTCGGCGTCGCGAGCTGCTGCTGTCAGCTTGCGCTCCCCGAGCTGGCGCCGAATGTACTACTACTATAGATACGTTACCGTTTGAGCTGGTTGTTGGCGTCGTCCAGCTTGCGCGCCAGCTGCTCGGCCTTCAG